>NW_023270268.1:24110168-24196075 GCF_011800145.1 Mirounga leonina
AAGGAAGGAAGGAAGGAAGGAAGGAAGGAAGGAAGGAAGGAAGGAAGGAAGAAAGGAAGAAAGAAAGAGGGAGGAGGGGAAGAGAAAGGGAGGGGAGGGGAGGGCAGTCTGTACAAGAGTGAGGGTATCTGCTGGCATGCCCTGCACTGAATCTCACGCAGCATTACAGGGTGAAATCCATGCTCCATGAAGACCCAGAGAACAGAGGTTTGCTTTAATTTTTAGTCTACCCAATTTTTTCCTTTTCAAACAAAAATAAGGGTGGGCCATATTTTAAGAAACAAACAACTGCATTTTAAAACCTTCATATGAGCATCAATGTCTCATTTAATCATTTATAACTTCCTTCAGCTCCCTCCATAAATTCTCAGTATGAGGCATTATTTTAGAGGGGGGAAAAAAGGGCAAACTCCATACTATTCATAAAGAAACACAAGTTTGAATGGATCATTTTATTATAATAAATGAATACATAACCACTTAGTCCTAACAACCCAATTAAGTACTAAATAAACAAGTTTATATTTATAAAAGGGACCCAAAAAGGTAAAGCCATATAAAAGGAAATGCTGTTACACATTAGGAGTAAATCTCTAGCAATAGGATATAAATACAAACTTACCAGAATGAGATGGCTAAGGAAAGGCAGGCTGAAAGGAAGGAAACTGAAAGACAATCTAAGGAAGTATCTTAAGTAGCAGAAAGTATCTGGAGAACAGGATTCCAATCCTGGCTTCAACATTCGCTGTGCATTCTTATATGGGTGACATATTTTCTCTGATCCTTGAGGTCTTGTTTAAAAGTGGAGTTGAATTCTAGTCTCTTGAACTTTTTTTTTTAAAGATTTTATTTATTTATGTGAGACAGGTGGGAGGGACAAAGGGAGAGGGAGAAGCAGACTCCCCATTGAGCAGAGAGCCTGCCATGGGGCTCCATCCCATGGCACTTAGATCAAGACCTGAGTCGAAGGTAGACGCTTAACTGACTGAGGAACCCTGGCGCCCTATCTCTCTTGAACTTTTAAAATAAGATACAAAAAACTGATGTAGGGTCCAATGTAGAAGTGCCAACTTTTTTGTTTTATCTAATAAGGACAACAGAAATAGTCATATTTATAGCCAGCATTTCATAAGTGATGGGAAATTTGAAACCTCTAAATAAGAAGACCTAGTATCAAATAAAGAACAGTCCTTTAATTTGAAGAAACTTACTTTTAGGGAAACCTCATCACATTTATCCTTATTTTTCTCATTGCACCATAAGCCAGTGAAAACTTTGTCCCAGGCTTTTCCCCATCCATGAGTGGGCATTTGAGAATCACTGGAAGTGATGTTCCTTCTTACTGCAAACATCTCTGTGATTCGAAATCTCGATGTGCTTTCTAAACTCATACCTCCAAGTGAAATACCATCCAATCACCTGGAGCCCTAATGCTTTGCTGATAAACAGTGAGAGCTGTGTTATACTCCCACATAAGGCAGCCTTGGGAGGGAAACAAATAAAAAGAAATGTTTTCATTTGTACAATAAATAGATCTCTAAAAATTTCATATAAACTCCTTTTTTTGGTATACTAATGATTATTTTAAAGGTACCACAGGAATTTTTTATTCAAATTGAAACCTTTTCTTTAAAAAGGAAGAACTATATTTATAAAGTAAATAATAACCTATTAATTTGTCTTCTGCATAAATCTACATTTTTATATACTGGGGTTACTTAAGCAGGGTCCACATGTATCATTAAAGATAATCTGATAAAGGCCAGTTCAGTAGTATGAATTTATTTACACTGAGGGTCTAATTATATTTCCCATCAACAGACACCTCTACTATAAATCTCCTCAAAACAATAATACATGTAAGTATTCCAAAGTACTGGAAAAAGCACAGGACTCAGCACAATAATAACTGAAATAATAGCTAATACACATTGAGTACATATTATGTATCAGGTGCTTTATACATGTCATCTCATTTAATTTGCAAAATATTCCTACAAAGTAGATTATGTTATTATCCCCATTTTACAGACGACTAAATTGAGGCACAGAGAGGGTAAACAACTAGCTTCAGTTGAGGCAGCAAGGAAGTGGTAGGACCAGAATGGAAAACCATAGAGTCTGACTCCAGAAGGGTTGCTCTTATCCATTCTGCTCTCCAACTGTGAAGAGTTCCTGTAATACCACCTGGAAGGGTGGCTACATATGGATGGGTGGTGGAAGATTTCTCTGGAAATGATTTCATGAGGGTACCTTCACTATTCATTGCAAGCCCCCAGGGAACGAGAAAGATGTTAATGTAATTGCATGTGCCTGCCTTTCCCAATTGGTTGAACGAGGTTAGTTGTCCTCAAATGTTCATGCATAAAGACCCCCTGGGGTGCTTGCTAAAGATGCAAATATCCAGACCCCATCATCAGAATTTTGGATTTTCTCTGGCTTAGATGAGTGGAAACAGTATGTAGTAATTTCATGAGCCAGTGACGGCTCACGGTTGATTCTTAGGCCTCCCTTTCCCTCTGTGGTGATGAATGGCATTCCAGAATGACAGAGGCCCCTTCAGCTGAATCCATTCATTGTACTAGCTAATTTTTAAAGACACCCCTGGCTTCCTTCAATGTAGATGTTCTTTTGACCTGAGTTAGAGACACCCTGAATCAGATGGTGTCCAAGTTTCATTCCAGCTCCTGTTCCTTGAATTTATCCTCATGTCATGTCTCAATCTTATATTCTCTATAATTATCATAATAGTGGGGTTTGCCAATGTACTATTAATAGAGTGATCTGCACACACTGACAAAGCATAAGATGTAACTAGCTCTCATCTCTGTCTCTCCCATTCATTCATTCATTCGTTCATTCATCGGATATGTCTTGCTCAACCAATTTGTCAATCCCCAACTGAATGCTGGGGATTCAACAATGAATACATCAGTTTCACTCTTGCCTCTAAGGACCTGACAGAGTTGTTAGACATCTGATAAAGGTTGTGAAGAGTCAACAGGGGTTGCAGAGGGGCACATAGCAGGGGGATGTATCTGTGTTAGGCATGTTAAGTTAGGGTATGCTATTAGTAACAGAGTTAAGCACCCCAACTCAACACAACAAAACTTTCTTTCTTACCTGTGCTCTATATTCAATATAGAGGTCTGCACTCCACCTTCAGGTTGAAGGAGATTCTACCATCTAGGATGTTATGTATCTTCACAGAGGAGAAGGAGGAATCAGACATGAGCTTTCCCTGCTCATGGAATTGCTATGTGCCTATTCCACTCTCCCTTCATTGACTAGCAAAAAGTCACAGGACTCTGCCAAAGTATAAGGGGCTAGGAAATATGGAGGAGCAACCAGAATGTTTGGAAAGCATTACTGTAAGTCTCTGTCCAATATCTTGTCTGGGTCAGAAGAGTAAGAGTAGTCTCCCCTGAGGAAATGAGGTTTGGATTGAGACTTGAAGGCCAGATGAAGGGGAACGATGATGGCAACAGTGGGGACGGGGGTTAGAGAAAAAGCATCACATGTATGGCAGAGGGAACCATCCACATGAAGCCCCAGCAGCAAGAGAGAGCATGGCAAGTCTGAGGAACTGAAGGCTTGTAATATGGCTAAACAGTGGAGATTAAAGCAAAATGTTAAGGGGTCTGTGTCATTTGTTGCTTTATCCTAAGACAGACAGGAAGTCATTGAAAATTCACTTATTTTAATGATCATTTTGGATAATCAAGTCATGGATTTTGTTTGCTGGTAACTTCTGAGTCAAAGTAACTGTGAATGGTATCTATTTTAAAAAGAAGTTTCAAGGAAAGCTGTTGTAAGATGTTCCTGGAAGTAAAATATCATTCCTTATTCATATTTCCTAAAGGGATTAACCAAGTGCTAATCTGTAAATTACCAAAACAGTGATTTTTCTATCTTGGCTGCCCACTAGATAGACTAGCCTGGGAAGCCTCTAAGAATCCCAATGTTCAATTAAGGCAGGATTTCTGAGTGTGGGACCCAGGCATCAGTAGTTTTAAAACTCCCCAGGTGATTCCAATGTGCAGACATGGACGAGAATGACAGCCCTACAAGCTTTCAGGAACAGTGATTCTCAGTGGGACACCGAAGTGTGAGAAGGCAGGTGGGAGCAACCTGGGGACTTTTTGGAACTACCCCTCACCCAGATTCTGTTAAGCCTCTCCCCCTTGAGGAGGAGGTACCCACTGGGAGAAGAGCACAGTAGGGAGTGGAGGGCACTGTTTTTAATAGGATTGTGTTACATATCTCAGATTGGTTAGAGGAATAAAAAAGTTGAGAACAACTGATCTAGAGTGTCACTGTCAAACGGAACTTTCCATGATGATGGAAAGGTTCTATAATCTACATTGTCCAATATAGTTGCCACCTGCCATGTGTAAGAATTGAGCACTTAAAATGAGACTGATGTGATCCAGGAACTGAATTTTTAAATTAAAAAAAAAACCTTTTTTTTTTAAATAAGCTCCATGCCCAAGGTGGAGTCCAATGCAGGGCTTGAACTCACAACCCTGAGATCAAGATCTGTGCTGAGATCAAGAGTCAGAAGCTCAACTGACTGAGTCACCGAGGCACCCCTTAAATTTTATTTTTGTTTTAATTAATCTAAGTTGGATTAGGAATAACCGAAGGCACCTACAGCTAGTATGTTGTATAGCACATAATAGAGCCTTAACCTGAAATGTTTGTCTTAATTACACCTGACAAGTACCACACGTGCATGTGTTGCCTGTGTCTATTGCTTCAGAATATTACATTTACAATATATCATTTTTCTATAGAAAACTCCATCTTTCAATCAAGGTGTGTAGGTAGATATTTTGGATAGTTTGTTCTGTAAAATTCACTTCCTAATGTGAACCAGCAATTACTTCCCCCTTGATATTCACACAATAGTGAGTTACCCGGAAGCTTCCAGGTTATCTAGTCTAGGGCCATGAACTCAAATATCTAAGGGAGCTGGGCAGGTAAAACAAATGAGCAGACCATATTATTTGCATTTTACACCCAGAGAAATGCATTCTTTCCGCAAAGAAATATGCTCTCTGCCATTTTTCTGGAAACACAGGCCTCTCTGTCTAGCTATCGTGTTCCCGTCCCCTCTCCTAGCCTACTATAGACTTAGCCCCTCATACCCAGAATGCAAAAGTAGAAAAAACTTCAAATGTCAGGGACCCTGAAGTAAGAGTGGTAGGTATTTGGCAGAGTCAGAAACACAGTAGCGGGATAGAATTTTAAGGCTGGAAGAAAGCTTTGAGGTCAGCAAATCCAAGTGCCTTGGAAAAACCACCTAACTTTATCATGCTCTAGTGTTTTCCTCTCTAAAATGGGACTGTTTATCCTTTACCATACTCGCCTGAGGTCATAGGACTAGCTAGTGCCAGATCCAAAGCTAGAACCTCCATTAAACTCTTACCCAAGCTTCTTGCAATGAGCCAATGAAGTCAGACCTGGACATGTTTTGCAAGCTATAAATTTCTATACTAAAATCTATTGTTATTGTTACTGCTTCTCTCAAACACCACACACAAAGCTATAGCATGTTCAATTTCAGGTACTTGTCATTATAACTTAGTTGTTCCAAACTACCAGCTTATAACTGTCATATAGGTTTCTCGAATTCGTTTGGAATTGTTTTTAGCTGCTAATAACAGACACTATGTAACAGTGGCTTCAGAGAGAAAAGGATTATTATTTGCTCATGAAAATGAAATCCATTGGGCGCCTGGGTGGCTCAGTCATTAAGCGTCTGCCTTCGGCTCAGGTCATGATCCCAGGGTCCTGGAATCGAGTCCCACATCCGGCTCCCTGCTCTGCGGGAAGCCTGCTCCTCCCTCTCCCACTCCCCCTGCTTGTGTTCCTGCTCTCGCTGTCTCTGTCTCTGTCAAATAAATAAATAAAATCTTTAAAAAAAAAAAAAGAAAAGAAAATGAAATCCATTACTCTGAGAATGGTAGAAAGGCCACCAATATGTTGTTAGTGTAGTCAACAACTGAATAATCTCCAAAAGCAGATTTGGATTTCTCATCTTAGAAGGCAAAAAGTGTTCAGGAATTTTAGATGACAATTTTTCTTTCTTTTTTTTTTTTACTGTCTTAGCTCACATTTTATTTAATTTTTTATTATGTTATGTTAGTCCCCATACAGTACTTCATTACTTTTTGATGTAGTGTTTCATGATTAATTATTTGTGTATAACACCCAGTGCTCATTGCAATATGTGCTCTCCTTAATACCCATCAGTGGGCTAAGCCATCCCTCCACACACCCCCTCCCCCAAAACCCTCAGTTTGTTTCCCTGAGTCCAGAGTCTTTCACGGTTCATCTCCCCCTCTGATTTCCCCTCCTTCATTTCTCTCTTCCTTCTCCTAATGTCCTCCATGCTATTCCTTATGTTCCACATATAAGTGAAACCATATGATAATTGTTCCTTTCTCTGTTTGACTTATTTCACTTAGCACAATCCCCTCCAGGTCCATCCATGTCAATGCAAATGGTGGGTATTCATCCTTTCTGATGGCTGAATAATATTCCATTGTATATATGGACCACATCATCTTTATCCATTCGTCTGTTGAAGGGCATCTCAGCTCCTTCCACAGTTTGGCTATTGGGAACATTGCTGCTATGAACATTGGGGTGCATATGGCCCTTCTTTTCACTACATCTGTGTCTTTGGGGTAAATACCCGGGAGTGCAATTGCTGGGTCATAAGGTAGCTCTATTTTTACCTTTTTGAGGAAAGTCCATACTGTTTTCCAAAGTGGCTGTACCAACTTGCATTCCCACCAACAGTGTAAGAGGGTTCCCCTTTCTCCACATCCTCTCCAACATTTGTTGTTTCCTGCCCTGTTAATTTTTGCCATTCTAACTGGTATAAAGTGGTATCTCAATGTGGTTTTGATTTGAATTTCCCTGATGGCTAATGATGTTGAACATTTTTTCATATATCTGTTAGCCATTTGTATGTCTTCTTTGGAGAAGCGTCTGTTCATGTCTTCTGCCCATTTTTTGACTTGATTATTTGTTTTTTGGGTGTTGAGTTTGAGAACTTCTTTATAGATCTTGGATACCAGTCTTAACTCCGGGAAACAAACTGAGGGTTTCAGAGAGGGGGGAGTGGGGGAATGGGTTAGCCCAGTGATGGGTATTAAGGAGGGCACGTATTGCAATGAGCACTGGGTGTTATGCGCAAATAATGAATCACGGAACACTACATTGATGTCATTTACAAATATCTTCACCCATTCCGTGGGTTGCCTCTTAGTTTTACTGACTGTTTCCTTTGCTGTGTGGAAGCTTTTTATCCTGATGAAGTCCCAAAAGTTCATTTTTGCTTTTGTTTCCCTTGCCTTTGGAGATGTGTCTTGAAAGAAGTTGCTGTGGCCGATGTCGAAGAGGTTACTGCCTATGTTCTCCTCTAGGATTTTGATGGATTCTTGTCTCACATTGAGGTCTTTCATCCATTTAGAGTTTATCTTTGTGAATGGTGTAAGAGAATGGTCGAGTTTCATTCTTCTGTATATAATGGTAGACCACTTTTCTGATTTTGGAAAAAAAAAAAAAAAGGCATGTGATCCTGTCTCTGCCTACCACAGGAAGTTATGGGAACTTCTGTTTTTTGAACACCATTCCACAA
Organism: Mirounga leonina; assembly: GCF_011800145.1. NCBI lineage: Eukaryota > Metazoa > Chordata > Mammalia > Carnivora > Phocidae > Mirounga > Mirounga leonina. Next base: position 24,117,823 of record NW_023270268.1, read on the forward strand.
AGTGATGACTTAGAGTAACAGAGAAAGATCATATCATGTCCCATAAACAATCTAACCATAATCCAACTTTTTATATACAATCCAACATCATTGCATATTAATCTTTTATAATATTTCTAGTTGCCTGATGATAGGTTTCTGGAAGTGGAAATATAGGATGTAGACATGTATTGGCAAAAAGCCTTCAGAAAGGTTGGAACCACTTCTGGTCTCACTAGTAGGAGATGAAAACATTTCTCACCACAAAATCACCAAGGTTGAGAATATTCTACTTTTTCCCCCAAAGATAGGGAGTGAAGGAAGGAGAAGGATGCAAAATTTGGCATTGAAACATTGTTTTATTTTTCACCCTTTGAATTATGAATGAGCAGCCATGAAATGCAGTTCAGTGAGTGTCATCATATTATAATGGAGGTTGCCATAAAGCAACCCTGTAAAATGGTCTGTCATCAATAGGACAAGAAAATCATTGAAATCCAGAAGCTTTGTCAAAAGACAGCCTGAATGGTATAAAGGAGAGTTTTAAATATGTGTGTTCTTCAAAAATTTTTCAGCTTATTTTGATACTCTCCTCTTTCTCTCTGTCTCTGTCTCTGTCTCTCTCTCTCTCTACACACACACACACACACACACACACAATCTTTTAGGAATCATTGGATAAAAGGTTAGGCTCTTCCTATCCAGATACTTCCAGTAGTTCCAGATTTGCTAAAAAATAAACAAACAACAAAAACAACAACAACAACAAAAATGTACTAACCAAATTATTGCCAGTCGTTAGGATTTATCTGATTTTTGAGATTAAATTGGCAGATTAGCTGACTGTAGTTGATAAAACTGCTCCAAATTCCCAGTTGCTTTGGCACTTCTGGAATGAATATATATGTCTAAAAGGAATACGACTATTTCCAACATGAAGGCTTAAACAAATATTTACGCTTTACCATTATTACATGAATATATTCAAGAGAAGCATAGGACTGGTATAATGGTTTGTGATTGGGTGAAGTAATTTAAGCAAAACTTTTGGGAGAAATTAAACTTTACTTAGAATTTTAAAAATGGAGAAATGAGATTTGGAAGATGTTGGGAAGACATTAAAACATATATTTGAGATTACTGGGAGGGAGAGAAGGAGACAAATATGAAAAAGAAGGCCAAATCTAGCAGAGGTAGGTGGGTGACAAGGAGGCAGAGACATGGCATAAGATCACTTCAAACAGGCAAATCTAGCTCAGGTTGTGGGAGGCCTTCAACAGCAAGAGTGGAAGATTTATTCTGACTAGAGCCCTGAAGGGTCACTGCAAGATTAAGTCACTGGGTATCACGATCCCAGTGCCAGGTATGAGAAATTATTTTGGCAGCCATGTGCAGAATAATTTGGAGTGGATAGAGACTGTGTGTTAGAGTTTGAGAAAGAAGAATGTTCTGGTAATCCAAGAAGTAAACCAGAAACTGGATGCAGTGGAAACATAAGGAAGATTTGGAAGAGTCCAGGTACATCAGAAAAGGGCACAGGAAATATCACAGCAGCTCACAGAATAGGTCTGCTGGGAGCAGTGTTCTCTTTCGGCAATGGCACCAACATGGCGGCAGGCTTCTTTGAGCACGGCTATTGCTTCCTGGGCACCCAGAAAACTTCAGCCATTTGCCTCCTCCTTCCCCTCATGAGTTCATTTGGGCTCTCTCATGTCTGAATGTCTCCAAACACTTCCTGAGCCTATTTCTATCTTCAGCAGGCATGGTTTCTTAGTGTAAGCAGTTGCCTTTTGCAGGTGACTATTTGTGACCAAAGACAGATAGGAAGGAACTGAAGATCACCCTGAAGTCTGGGGCTTAATGGGTCATTGGATAATAAAGACAGCATAGGAAGAAAAAGCAGGAGGGGAAAATTCCCGCAGCTGAAGACTAGGAAATGGATTCGTGGCTGCACAGGCACAAAATGCAGGTCAACAACAATTATTGCGTTATAATGGAGGGGGCTGGAGGAGAGTCTCCATTTGGAATGCAGTGAGAGCAGCCCTACAAGACAGATCGCATTAATATGAAAAGAATATTATTGAAATCAAGAAGGTACAACAGAGGGCAACCAGAATGATACAAGGACTCAAAGACCTTAATTATTTACAAAGGTGGAAACATAGTTGCTCTACTTTCCTCTGTAAAAAAAAAGAAAGAAAGAAAGAAAGAAAGAAAAGAAAGAAAATGTAAACGGAATTCACCAAGAATGTCCTCAATTTCAAGGTAAAAGAATAGAGGGAGATTTGCAAGGACTGAAAGCCAAAGAGAAAGAAAAAAGAAGGGCTGTGTACTTAAGCTCAGAAAGAACATGGTATTAAATAAGTTTTAGTGGGATTTCTTTACGAAAACAGGGGTAAATTTACAATGCAAACTGCTATGCAGGTTCAGATTGCTAATATGTGTGTACTGTACCTATGCATATGTGTATTTATACAAATACTATATATTTTAAGGAGATAAACATTACAAAGGAAAGTAATTATGGGGTGGCACAATTGCAGACTCAACCAGACTTACAGGGATTTCCTGTTCTAAAATTTCCTGTGTTCCCTAACCCTTCCATGTAATTTTCAGTGTTTTGAGTGCCCACTGGCAATACAGACTAAATACTGAAAGAACCTAGAATGATATTCAAGTGAAACTTACAGGAATATAAATCTGATCTCGAGCTGTCAAATCACCACTTGAAATACAGTATATCGACACTCAAACTAAGGAATTTCGGAAGAATGCCTTCTGAGGAATAAACCACAGAAACTGAAAATCCATTTACCCTAGCCAACAGGTACTGAACCCACACTGAACTCACAATGGACTCTGGTATTTTCAATCTGTATTTTTGGATTTTTTTTAAGACTTTATTTATTTATTTGACAGAGAGAGATAACGAGAGCAGGAACACAAGCAGGGGGAGTGGGAGAGGGAGAAGCAGGATTCCCGCCAAGCAGGGAGCCCAATGCGTGGCTCGATCCCAGGACCCTGGGATCATGACCTGAGCCGAAGGCAGATGCTTAAAGACTGAGCCACCCAGGCGCCCCTCAATCTGTTTTGACTACCATTACAAAGCAACAATATTTCTTAAACTCCTATCATACACACTGCAATCTATTTTGCAACGTGAAATAAAACAGAAATATAAGGACTGGTCCCTATTTCCAAGAAGTTACTAGTAAGCTTTTCTTGCTCACAGCTATATCCCCAGGACTGAGTGCTGTGCCTGGCACTTGGTGGGTACTCAATAAATCAGGATAATAAGGGGACATCATTAGCTATTGTTTATGGAGAACCTACTAAGAGCTGGGCTTTGGGGATACATTATGACATTTAATCTTCATGAAGACTCTGTGAAGTCTGTAGTTTAAATGCTATTTTATGGAGGCACAGAGAAGCTAAGTACATCCTGTAAGGGTAGCATAGACAGGACGCAAGCCCAGACCTGTGCACTTCCCTCTAGGTCACAGTATGTTCTTTAATCTAGTTGTGAGAACAAGATAAACACATTTGAAACAATAGTAAATGAGGCAAAATGGAAAATACTTAAAAGCTAGAGGGTATGGCCCAGACTCCACATGTTAGAGAGATTCAGAGCAGATCAGCCTGGAGTGGTCAGGAGCTCCTTAGAAGCAGGATCACAGAATGGGCCTTGAATGATGAAAGGATCAGAAGGAAAGGTCACTCAAAACCAGCTGTGTGGTTAGCTAGTTGTAAGGGTTAATGGTTGCTGAACCTGGCTGGGCAAGTCTGAATTAGCACTGAAAAGAGTCACTGGTGTAGAAAACTGGTATGCGTTGTTTCCTTCACGATAATCTCTCTGTGATGGAAAGAGGGGAAAATGTTTAAAAACACTGACTCCAGCCTCCTAAATTTTTGAGGGCAAGTTGGTAGAGCTCGCAATACAAAGAAGGCAACATTTTGTACTACTTAACGCTTCTCTACTTCTGCGTAAGGTTTCAGCAGAGCCACGTTGAGGAGTGGTAATTTCAAAGTGTTAGCAGTGCCTTGCGCTGCTGAAGCTATGCTGTCCCAGACAATAGCCACTGGCCATTTATACCTGTGGAGCATTTGAAAGGTGGCTGACCCAAATTGGGATGTGTCATAAGTGTAAAATCCACACCAATTTTTTATGAAAAAAAATGTAAAATATTTTATGACTTTTATATTGGTTGCATATTGATAATATTTTGCATGTATTGGGTTAACTACAATACATTATTATCATGACTTTCACTTGTTTCTTTTTTCTTTGTTAATGTGGCTACTAAAAATTTTTAAATCACGTACGTGGCTTGAGTTATATTTCTATTGGTCATACATTAGTTTGCTAGGGGTTTCATAACAAAGTAGGATGGACAGGGTGGATTAAACAGCAGGAATTTCTTTTTTCTTTTTTTTTTTTTTTAAGATTTTATTTATTTATTTGCGAGAGAGAGAATGAGAGACAGAGAGCATGAGAGGGAGGAGGGTCAGAGGGAGAAGCAGACTCCCCGCCGAGCAGGCAGCCCGATGCGGGACTCGATCCCGGGACTCCAGGATCATGACCTGAGCCGAAGGCAGTCGCTTAACCAACTGAGCCACCCAGGCGCCCAGGAATTTATTTTCTTACCATTCTGGAGGCTAGAAGCTCAAGATCAAGGTGTCAGCAGAACTGGTTTCTTCTGAGGCCTCTCTCCTTGGCAGGTAGATGGCTCTTCTTGGGTCTTCACATGGTCTGGTGTGTGTGTGTGTGTGTGTGTGTCCTAATCTCTTCTTATGAGGACACTGTATGGATTAAGGCCCACCCTAATGACCTCATTTAACCTTAATTACCTCCTTAAAGACCCTATCTCCAAATACAATCACATTCAGAGGTACTGGGGTTAGAATTTCAACATGAATTTTGGAGCAATCCCGTTCATTCCATCATAGGTGAACACTTTGCTAGAAGGAAGAGGGGAGGTGGCAGGAAGATGTTTTTGATTGAGCATGATACCTTCTGAAGTGTTTTAAATGCTTTTTAACGTGGGCCTGAGAGGCAAGAAGGCACAGAATTCCTTACTGAGCTGAACAAAATGGGAGATCGAGGCAGAGACAAAGAGTAGACAAGCTAGGTTGAGGAACGTGGACGAGTGCAGGAACAGGAAAATCAGAGAAATGATCAATAGCATCATTGGAGAGCAGAGATTTAAGAAAAGGAAAGTTGCGGGCACCTGGGTGGCTCAGTTGGTTAAGCGACTGCCTTCGGCTCAGGTCATGATCCTGGAGTCCCGGGATCGAGTCCCGCATCGGGCTGCCTGCTCAGCAGGGAGTCTGCTTCTCCCTCTGACCCTCCTCCCTCTCATGCTCTCTCTCTCTCAGTCTCTCTCTCTCAAATAGATAAATAAAATCTTAAAAAAAAAAAAAAGAAAAAAGAAAAGGAAAGTTGCCAGTGATACATTATGTGTGGCAAGAATTCCAAGGGAATTGTAAGAATAGGAATATTATCTAGTACTCAATATGTGTCTGCTTTGCTGGGACTGCTGCCCGGAAGCCTTCTCATGACCAGCAGTCCCAAAGCACCTGCCACAGCAGCCCTGGCACCAAAGCACACCACCGCTCTGTGCAAGTCATTGCCTTGAAAACCCAAAGCAAAAGGGGTGCTGTGGGGCAGAAGTGAAGGAACAGCCTCAGAAGGCATGAAGTGAAGGAAATCAGGAATTCAGCTGGTCAAAGGAACTGGAGAAGCAGAAGAAAGGTGAGTCAGTTGAGAGTCTATATCAGTGTTGACCTGAAGCTCATGGGAAGGCGGGGGAGAGTTCATGGTCTCCTACCATTTGGGGATTAAGGGCTTGAACCCATCTCATTTCACTATTTAAGGAGAGTATAGGGGGGATGCCCTGGTGGCTCAGTTGGTTAAGTGTCTGCGTTCAGCTCAGGTCATGATCCGGATCCTGGGATCGAGTCCTGTATCGGGGCTCCCTGCTCAGCGGGAAGCCTGCTTCTCCCTCTGCCTGCCATTCCCCCTGCTTTTGCTCTCTCTCTCTCTCTCTCTCTCAAATAAATAAATACAATCTTAAAAAAGAGAGAGAAAGAATATAAGGCCACCAGCCGGAAGTATGGAGGGATACCCTGATGCCTGGATTTTGAGTCCTACCTGGTAAAATTCACCATATTTGCAGGTGGTTGTCCACATCAAGTCCTTTACACACATCATCTCATTGGATTTTCAAAACAAACATGTGAAGCAGACAACTATACTGCACCATTTACCATTCCCATTTTATGGATGAAAAAACTGAGGCTCAGAAGATTTGCATGATTTTTGGAATGAAAACACCAGACGTATGTGGTGCTATTTCAGCCTTCCCATAGCTCTCTGCCATCCTCACCCCAAACAGCACACAAACACACACACACACACACATATACACACACCTGCTGGAGCAGTGTATGTGGGCTGGACTCCTAATGCTCAGTTTTATGTCAGAATCTCTCACGATCCATTGTTTCAGCCTGTAAATTCACGTATTATCCAATTCTAAACACTTCTGGTCACAAAAGGAATGCCAGAAAATTATCAAGAAAGTTCACGTCAAATTGAAAAATATGTTTGTTTTCTTTGTGTTTTTTGGGGGGTGGAGGTATTGTTTTATTTATTTTATTTTTTATTATTATGTTCAGTTAGCCAACATATAGTACACCATTAGTTTTTGATGTAGTGTTCAACGATTCATTAGTTGCATTATCATACCCAGTGCTCATCACCACACGTGCCCTCCTTAATACCCATCACCCTGTTAATCCATCCCCTCCCACCTCCCTTCTGTAACCCTCAGATGTAGACACTTCTCCAAAGAAGACATACAAATGGCTAACAGGCACATGAAAAAATGTTCAACATCACTAGCCATCAGGGAAATACAAATCAAAACCACAACGAGATACCACCTCACACCAGTCAGAAAGGCTAAAATTAACAAGTCAGGAAACGACAGATGTTGGAGAGGATGTGGAGGAAGGGAACTTTCCTACTGTTGGTGGGAATGCAAGCTGGTGCAGCCACTTTGGAAAACAGTATGGAGGTTCCTCAAGACATTAAAAATAGAGCTACCCAGCAATTGCACTACTAGGAGAAATACGTTTTAAAAAATACCAGCTACATGTGCATTACAGGTATTTTAACAGAGCTGTGGCCTAAATTGGGTGAAACATCTCAGCATCTCAGATATGTTATCTTTTTTATGGGGATTTTTGCCCTGCGTGAAGATTTGGAGAAAGAGAATTCATTGGTTTAAAATGTATCAAGAGAGAAAGAGGATGTTTTAAACCTTTTCTCCCTCTATCAGCATGAAAATGAAAACATACAAAGTGGGGAAAAGGGGACTTTTCATTCAGCGATACATTAAAAAAATTTACTAAGCATAGTTCTCTTTATTCAATACCCACCACCTTCCTCCCGGCATAAGTTGTTCATAAATCCCCTCCCTGATTCAAGGAATGGTGCCACAAATTGTGTATGGAGGTGGTCTGACTTACTTTGATGTCTTTTTCTAGGTGGTTGTTTTCTTATGCTTTAGTTTGTAACTGACACATGGTCATCAGGGTGGTGTGCTAACATTTTCAGAGCAATCGTAACTAAGAAAACAATCTATAGACATCTTTTCATGACTAGCTAGCCAAATGTTTAGTGATTTGGTTGAAGAGACAAGCTCTAGAAAAATTTTAGGAGGAAAAAGTCACATGATGCATTCTAGACCAAAGGCAGTTTCCACGGATCTCCAGAGAAAAATATGGGACATTTCTGAAGAGTCCCCAAGTCACCTCACTCTCGTTCTTGCTATTCAAAGTGTGATCCATAGACCAGCATCAGCGTCTCAGGTGAGCTTTTTTGAAATGCAAGTTCTTGGGTCCCAAGTTAAATATAATGATTCAGAATTGATGCTTTAAAGCATCTGCAGCTGATATTCTTGGACACTTAAAAAGCACACTGCTGTAGGTAATTCTCAAATACAGCACCTAAATCTTGACAGAGCAGAATTTTAAGCCCTAGCTTCAGTGACACTTGGGGTTGAAATCATGGGCAGACTCTTCGGGAAGAACTTCATAACCCAGAGAGCAAACATCTGTGACCCACCGCACCACTGGATGGAATCTTGGCAGCCTGAAATACAGCACCTATTCTTACTTCAAGTGATGGCGGAAATTCCACAGTAGGCTCCCAAGCTAGTCTTCAGGGACAGTGCCCACATAGCCAAACAGATTGCCTGGCACTGCAGCCCAAAGCCAGAGAACTGGGACTGGTCATTACTGCATTAGTGGGGAGAGGTGTGAGAAAGCCTGTGGGGCTCTCAGAATAGGGGCAGGAGTGAGGGGGAGCAGAAACGGAACAAGAGAGAAAACAGCTCAGGTGTGCTGGGCAGCCAAGGATGGGTTTAGAGAGAGGAGACGGGGAACAAAGCGGGAAGGGGTAAAGATGGCTTTTTGAGGCGAACTGAATCATATAGGATCCCTTAAGTCTGGATGACAACACTCCCCGAAGAATAAACAGATTTCTTGGCTTTCCTAGAGGAGATGTGCAGCATGACATGAGTCCCCAGCACACCCTGCATGCAATCCTGCCATTTCCTGACAGATTTTAGGGCCAAGGACTTGCCCTCAGGCCATGGTTTCCATCGACATTTATATGCCAATTCCAAAGTGGCAATTGTGGGAGGAAAAGATCCAATTGTCTGATACACTTCAAAAATAATAATAATAATAATAATAATCTAAAGATCTTTAACTTGTTAACAGTGCACTGACAAACCCTGAGTTTGCCTTTATTGGAAGAAATGATGCTGGGGCCAGAACAGAGGCTGCAGATTGATTGATTTTTTTAATTTAATATTTGTTCATGGGGAGGCTGGCTTTTTTATTGTGGCAGCACCTGCTAGTGCCATTATAGTTACAAGGCCTGTTGGAGAGGCTTTATGGTGAAGGCTTATTTCTATTATAAATACTGGTTGGGGCTGGTGGTTAATATCCTTACAGTTTCCTGTTATACGGGGCTCAATCAAATCTGGCCCGTATTGTTAAATCACACACATCATCTGCACACAAAAATTTTAAAATACATGTTGTGCCAAAACCAACTTCATTAATTAAGTCCTGGTGAAAATATTACCCAAGTCAATCCTTAAATTAATCACTAACTTCAGATTAAGAATGTGAACAAACAAGTTCCTTAAAGCTCGTTTTGAACTCAACTCAGTTATAAAAGCTCAATTTTTAAAACTATATTAAAAAATATAGGGTCGCCTGGGTGACTCAGATGGTTAAGCGTCTGCCTTCGACTCAGGTCATGATCCTGGGGTTCTAGGATCGAGCCCCACATCAGGCTCCTGGCTCGGCGGGGAGCCTGCTTCTCCCTCTCCCTCTGCCTCTCTCCCTGCTCATGCTCTCTCTCTCTCTCTCTCTCTCTGTATCTCTATCTCAAATGAATAAATAAAATCTTTAAAAATATATATATATATACATTTGATTGCTATAAAAATACTTATCTAAAACAATCAACTCAGCACATGGATTTCCCTCCATTTACTCAAAGACAATAAAAGAATATTAATCACACAGTTCATTGTTCTATCAGCCAAGAAGCTATTACGTGTTTAACAATCATACCATATATATCCCAACTTTCCAAACTCAGGTACATACTGTAAAATATTTATATATGCTACTTGGTAGTAAGTGTAAATTCTATTCCCTAAACCAATACATCAAAATGGGTTTTGTCTTTGGAAGGTGAGGTTTCCCTCATGTACTGAGCGATTGCAAGCATAGGCATGAAGTGAGATACACTTGGATTCCAGTCCCGTTCTTCATCTCAGCCCCCTTCCAGCTGTGTGACCACGGGCTGGATAATTAACCTTTCTGTATTTCATTAGTCTCATTAGTCAAACAAGAGTAATAATAGCACTTACCATTGTTGTTGTTGGAAATATTAAAACAGCTAACAGATGGTTAATTCCAGGTCAAGGGTAAAGAAAGTACAAAGTGAGCCTGGGATACCTTGGAACTCCAGTAAATATGTAAATGCTAAAGAATAACAGATACATGTTGTAATCAACAGCATAACGTTCCCCTAAAGACGTCCCTACCTTAATCCCCAAACCTCTAAATGTGTTATCTTATGTGGCCCGGGCAGGGAGGGAATTCAAGTTGCAGATAGAATTAAGATTGCTAATCAACTGACTTTAAAATAAGCAGTTTATCCTGAATTTTCCAGGTGGGTCCAAGGTCATCGCAAAGGTCCTTAAAAGTGGAAGAGGGAGGCAAAACAGGATCAGTGTCAGAGACTTGCAGATTCTAGTGAAGATGGAGAAATGAGCCCCCAAGCCAAGGGATGTGGGCAGCCTCCACAAGGTGGAAAAGGCAAAGGCCTCCAGAAGGCATGTGATCCTGCAACGGCTTCATTTTAGCCCAGAATTCTGACCTTCAGAGCTGTAAGAGAATAAATTTGTGTTGTCTAACTCACTAAATTCATAGCAATACAGCAATAGGACACTATTGCATAGGTCATGAAAATGGGACCCAGCTTCCATAAGTACCAGGGGAGAAAGAAAAAGCAACTGTTAACATTTGGGGAATCTGGGTGAAGCGTATAAGGAAATTCTTTGTATTAAATGCAGTTTTCACAATATGTCTGAAATTATGTCAAAATTAAGCTTTAAAAAAGAGAAAAATAGTTTGCATAGGGAGGAATCAGATCCTCAGCATCCCTCCCCTACTCCACACAGCCAGGCAGCTAACTGCCCCTCCCTGATACCAGAAAGAGATTGAATTTCTGTCTCTTAAGTGGCCCTGACCTGGGAGCACCAGGCAAGCAGAGGGAGGAAGAGGAGGCTGGTCCTGGAAAGTAAAAATTAAGATCAAGTCCACCTGCCTAATGGTGGGACCCTTCTACTAAGCTTCAAACACAAGCAGCCAGTTTGACACCCCAACCCTCACCCATTGGCAGAAATCTGAATTCCTCCTTTCTGGAGAAACTAACCAATCCAAGAGTAGACACCCACAGAAGGTTGCCCAGTGAAAGAACAAGACCCACTGTTCACTAAAGACCACAGGTTGATGAGATTCATAAACACACACTATGGCCCCCCCAAAATATCCACAGTCCAATCCCTGGGACCTGCGAATATGTTAGATGGCATGAAAAAGAGGAATTAAGGCTGCAGGTGGAATTGAGGTTGCTAATTAGTCAACCCTAAAATAGAGACATGATGCTGGATTATCCGTGTAATCCCAAAGTCATCATAGGATCCCTTTAAAAAGAAGATAAAGGTCAAAGAGGAAAGTCACAAGGAAATGTGACCATGAAAAAAGGTGAGTGATATGATGTGACTCAACCTGCCATTGTTGGCTTTGAAGGTGAGAGGGACCAGAAACTGAAAAAAGCTGCAGAAACAGATTCTCCCCTAGAGATTCTAGAAAGGAAGGCAACCCTGCCAACACCATGAATCTAGCCCAGCGAGACCCATGCTGGATTTCTAACCTACAGAATTGTAAGGTAATACATTTGTGTCATTTTAAGCCTTACGTGTGTGGTAATTTGTGAAGGCAGCAAGAGAAAACTAATACACACATCCAGAGCTTCCAGTTGGCTTCATATAGTCTTCATCTTAAATGTGAATGTACAATCAAGAATCACCAGACATTGAGAAGTGCTTCTAACATGAAAGACAGGGATGGAAATGAACAGACAACAGAAGAAACACATACAATACAGAAGGCAATAATGTTCCCAGAGAAATAAGTGGACATATCACATCCATGAAACAAGGGCAGGGTGCCATTTATTTATTGTATTTATCTAACACTTACATAAAACTCACTATCTGCCAGGCACTATGCTAAGTGCTCTACAAATATTCAACCATTTTGTCATCATTACAGCTCTATGGAGTAGGTTTTGTTATCCTTATTTTACAGATGAGGAAGTCACGGAGAGGCTAAGTAACTTGACCAGGATCACACAGAAGAGCTGGGTTGTGAACACAGCAGTCTGGTTCCAGGGTCACACAAGAATACTTGAGGATATAAAAATATAATAGCAGAAATGGAGCAAAAGGTACTGAAAATGTTGAAATATACAAGGCAATATTTGAGGAAGGAAAAAAATATATAAAGAAATCAAAAATAGGAAAAAAGATGTGAGAAACCCAGGAAGTTCAATATCCAATTAATAATAGTTTCAGAAAATGGGAACAGAGAAAACAAAGGGAAAGAAATTGTTAAAGAAATTGTTGGAGAAGATTTTCGGAATAGCAGGACATGAATTTCCAGTTTGAAGTGGCCTGTAGAGTGCCCAGTGCAATAACTGAAAAATAAGTATTATCAAGAGTTATGGGCTGAGTATTACTGTCCTTCGAAAATTAGTACATTGAAACCTATTTCCTCAATGTGATGGTATTTGGAGGTAGGGCCTTTGGGAGGCAATTAATTAATTAGGATGGAATCCTTGTGAATGGTATTCGTGCCCTTATAAAAGAGACCCCAGAGAAATTCCTCACCCTTTCACCTATGAGAACACCGTGGAAGGCAACCATCTGTCTATGAACCAGGAGCAGGCTCTCACCAGACGCAGAATCTGTTGGAGTCCTGCTCTTGGATTTTTTAGCCTCTAAAATTGTGAGAAATAAATTTCCAGTGTTTATAAGATGCCCACTTTATGGTGTTTTGTTATAGCAGCCTGAAGGGACTAAGAAATCAAGTCACACTGAAATTTCAGGATAGTACATATAAAGAAATCCTAAAAACTTTCTGAAGACAAATAAAACACGTGAGATATTCAAAGGATTGGCAAAAATAGTGGCATCAGGTATCTTAACAGCAGCACTGAAAACTAGAAGACACTAAAGCAATGATGTCAAAATCTCAAGGGAAAATGAGTTCCACACTAGAATTCCATGCCCAGCCAACCCACCAGTCAAATGTGGAATCAAATAAAGACATTTTAAGATATATACGGTCTCAAAATCTCTATCTCCCACGCACCCTATCTCAGGGAGCTCATATTACGCAACAAAACAAGAAAATAAAACCAAAAAAGGAAAACATGGGAGTCAGGAAACAGGAATCCCAAAGATGTTGATGAAAGGAGGTCTCAAATGACAGCTGTGCAGTGTCCTCGAGGAGCCCATTCATATATGAACAGGAGGATTGAGGTTCCAGTCTCCTAGAAGAACAAAAAATTAAAGTAATTGGTAGACTGCCTAATGGGTTTTATTGAACTAAGAAGAGTGTTAGAGTTTTTAGACTTTGAAGAAAGAATTTGTGATAGTTATGTAGAAAGCTAAGTTTTTAAAAAGTGAAGCAACTATTAACTCCCCCAAAAATCAAAAGTGCCCTAAAAATTGCAGCTGTAAGTAATATTACGGTCATAATAAAGCAAATGCTTAAATTGAATTTTTCAAGGCTTTGAAATAAGTGTAATGAAAGGATGGGGAGATGGGAGAGCGGAATCCTCATCTTCCAAGGCAGGAAGTCAATAAATAATATTTTAAAATGGAATTCAAGATATTGAAATACAAGGTTGTTGTTTTAAAATATGGAGTTAAATAGCAGAAGAAACAACCAAGATAGTTGAAAGTGATTGTCTCTGTGGAGGGGAACTTCAAAGATGAGGGAGATGGTGGAACAGGAAAATAGTAATTCATTATAAACCTTGTAGTAAAATCTGACTTCTTTTTTCTCTTCTTCACCTCTTCTTTCAATTTGTTATACTACATAAAAGCATCATTTTGATAATAAAAATTAAACATAAATGCTTTGAACAGGAATTGGTACACAGTATGTGCTAAAATGAATAGTTGATGTTCATACTGCTGTGAACTTTGTCAAAACTGTAACACGAGAAAGGGGAAATCAGTCATATTCTGCACAACAACCCTAGGGTAAGTTATTTCATACCTTTCCATTTCTCCATTCAAAGATAAAAATGCTTAGTGAATCAAACTCTAGATAAGACTAAGATACATGTACATTTAAAAATGCTCTAAAAATACTGGGAATCTGTTCTCTAAATTCATACCTGAGTATTTCCTATAAGCTAGAAGAAAGTTTAGCTAAAGATGCTTCCTATTATATTGTAACCATATCTTATTTACTTCTTCATTTATTACTCATCTTTTCATTTATTTATTCATTAAAAATATTGAGCATCTACTATGTGCCAACACTGTTTTGGAAAAGTATCAAAACAGACAAAACAGACAAAATTCCATACCTTTATAGAACTTACATTCTAATTACAGAAACAAAAAGATTCTGAAGATAGAGACAATGGAACTTGTTGATGGACATGATATAAGGTCTGAAAAACAGGAATTTTAAAATTTTTCCAAAATTTTTGGCCTAAGTAACTGGAAATATAAATTGGCACCAACTGATATGAAAAAGCAGGTTTTACTGGGAAGATCAGAATTAAGTTTTGGGTTAAGGTTGAGATGCCTATTATATATCTAAATGGAGTATCAAGTAAGGGCTGAATATAGGAGTCCAAAGTTCAAAGAAGAGATCTGGACTAAAGACACAATTTGAAATCACTGGCCTATTAGGCAGAGTTCAGAGCAGGACAGAGACACCATTCAAGATATTTAAGGCAGAAGCTTCCAAATTTGTTGGAAGGGGTGAAAGAACATAATTCAGGGACCACCACTGGATGTTTTATTCTGAAATTCCTTCAGCATAGCTGTAATCCAGAAGGCAAGATACTGTTACCACTACCACCCACTGTTACCATGTCTTGCACCCATGAAACTGGCAAAAAGATGTGAAATGTGGAGCCCAGCTGCTGAAAACACTCATGCATGTCAGATGCGGCTGCCATAGAAAAATGGCTTCAGCACCCTTGTTGTCTTCTACTTCTCCTCTGAGTACTTATTGTCAGGAGAGCCTAACTTGCATTCATAAACTGAGCTACAAAGAGTCTGGGAAATATAGCTGTTAGCCCTCAAGTAGCTGAAATACAGAAGGGAACTGAAAGGAATCATATGGATGCCAAAGGACGATAAACAGTATCTGGCATAAATGGCATTGAAAACCATAAGCCTGGGAAAGGCCACCAAGCAAATAGAGAAGAGAGGAGAACCAAAGCCTGAGAGAACTGTGGCTCACTCCAGGATTAAAAGACAGGGAAGGCGAAAGGAAACAGAAATGGTGTCCGAGCTACCCAGAACATCAGGATGGACTATTGTCCTGAAAGTCAAATGAAGAAAGTTCTTTAAGGCGGAAAGGGTGATCATCAGTCCCATATCTTCAGATGCTGTACAGTTTTATTTCTTTTGTAAAAATAATGCATAGTTATTGTAAAAACAAAGATACAAAGAATAAATATCTTTAGGTAGAAATAATCACAATTAACATTTGGTGAACTACTCACTGTTACGTATAAGTTTATATAACATTTCTGTACTTGCTATTATCTATCTGTCTATATACATATATATATACTAGATATAAATGAATTATACTATTTATGCTCTTTTACAATCCATTTTTATCAGCCAATAATATGACCTGTCCATGTTTCTATGGCCATTAGAGGTATATTTGTATCATTGTTCATTCAAACTGTATTTTATAAATAAACCATAATTTATATAACCATTCCCCTGTAAATGGACATTTAGGTTGTTCCAGTATTTCAATATTACATGCAATACTGCATGAGCATCCTCGTTAATACTGATATAAAATTCTTGGTGTCTAAATCTTCTTTTCGCCAATTTAAATATTTGAGGTAGAAAGAATCCATGCAATTCAGAAATGGTCATATAGTTGCAAAGATTCATAAAAGAAAATAATTTGGAATGATGTTATTATAAAATCCAGCACCTGATTTTGTATGTCTTGAAGTTTTGAAAATAATAAAATGTTTTTTGTATAGTTTGTATCATTCGTATGATTCTAAAATTTGGTGACTATATCAACACAGATGCCCTTTGGAATTTAGCAGGCTATTATCAATCTATAGTACTATATTCTTAGAACACTTAGAAAACATTTTTTCCCACAAGTTTCCTTACCATGATAATTTGATAATTAAATCAGTCATCGGTGCTTTGTAGATATAAAATTTAAATATTTAACATTGAGTATAATTTCTGCTGATGAATTTTCAATGTCCAGGGTTGAGTTTAATAGGAAGCAAGAGAAAAACGAAAACTCATACTATGGTTTACCCAATCACTTGGGTAGGCAGACTTCAAAAGCTTATCGAAATTTTGCACTGTGCTTACTATCCTCCAACAGATTATTTCAATAACAAAGAATTTGTTAAGGTGGGGTGACCTCTTATCTCACCCTCTCTGTGTATATATCAGCTACTGTGTAGATAAACCTAAGTGTAGTGTGTTCCTCTATGGATAGATACCTCTATCGTCTCTGGATGAAACGCATCATATACAGAAAGTGAAAGGCATTATCAGCATGTAAAATAGAATTCTAAAACCGTGAAGCAAATTATATCATGAGAACACTAGGCACCAAATGGTAAACAAACATAAGCAAATAAGCTCTAAATCATTCATTTCAGTTTCCAAGAATATTTAATCTAAGTCTTAAAAGCATCTTATTTCTTTCCCCCTTTTGTAAGCTGTCCTTCCCTGTCTACATTTTGTAATATGTTGGCCTCGTCAAACATTCTACAGCCATAAAAATCTCAAGGAAACATTTCACCACTTGACAGACCATTCTGCACTTGGCTGGTTCCAGGAGCCATGGGTCATCTGTTTACTATGACTCCTTGGGCATCCAGAGGGCCCTTTTCCAAATGGGAATGATTTCAAAGGCTCTGCAACTAAAATGGTCACTTTTGGACCTCTCCAAACAGCCTATACTCACAGGGACCTTCAAGTTTCCAGGGATATCAATGGGGCCTTTTTAGACTCTGTCAGCAGTTACTGGGAAAAGAGACGGGGACCAAATAAGAAGGCATAAGCAGTTGCCCCTTCATTAGACCTTTAAGTCAGACACCTCAGGAAACAGATTCTGACACAGAGATTTGGGTGCAGGAGACTTATTGGGGTGTGCTTTGGGGATTGACATCGGTGGGGTGTGAGTGAAGCAGAACTGGGAACAGGGAGAAGTCGCACTTTGATGCAATGGCAGCAGGGGCCTCAGCTTGTCCCCCAAGGAGATCTGGAGCTAAAATGGCTCCTCAGAGTTGAGGAGGTAAGTGGTGAGGTAAGTGGATCTGGCTCTGGTGCCCTTGCATTGACCAGTCATTGGGTATTGGCTGCCCCATGGGAAGGAGAATAGTCTGGAGGGAGGGATCTCTTCTTGGTTAAGGGCATTTCCTGGACAGGGGCTTAGCTGTGAGCTATCAGCAAAGCCACATCTCCCAACAGCAGGGGCATGAGAGCTTCTGTCCTAGAGGGAAATCTGGGCAGGGCAGTAAGGGACACACTACACTCTCCCACTCTCAGGAATTTCCTGATGTTCTAGAAGGCCAACCCTATATGAGAAGTTCCAACCTGAGCAATCTAAAAATGGTGATCACTGTCTTTAGACATAGAAAGGCAGGTATCACAGAGGGACCACCAAGGTTCAGTGACCCTCAAATGTAGAGCCTCAACCACCATGGGCATAGTTTCTATAAAAACTAAAGCAGCAGGTTTGAAAAGCCACACCAGATTAAGGAGTATCCCAGGGTTTATGGTGAGGATGCCCCAAATGAGTAGAATTTTCCTTGGGGACATGAAATGGGAATTTATGCCAGAATATCACCAGCATCATCTACAATTGATATTTCCTTAAATTACCATACAGTTGTCCTGCCCATATCCCTGAGCCCACCCCTGAAATCACCATTAGTACCTATATATATCAAGAGATCCTACATTTTTCTACCATATTTCCTGCATCTCTCTTCTCTAGCCCCCAGAATGTTGGGCAAATGGGAAGAACCAGGGAGATAATACCCCAGGAAAACCCTCAGACAATGAAGGATGGATGTTGGCAGATAAATACCCTAGCCACATTGCCTCTTGACACAATTCCAAAGTGTGTTTGCACAGACGGTCCCCAATTGCCTGCAATGGCAACCCACTCATTAATACACCATTTACTGGCTCCCCTTTCTTTCCTCATTCCCCCACTTCCTCTCTCTACCTGGGACCACCTCCCAATAAATGACTTGCACCCTAATCTTTGTCTCCACATCTGATTTGGAGGAAACCCAACTTAAGTGGATAGTTGAAGATTGTCTTCATCATTATAATGAAGTCTCTAAAATAAGGTGTAAATACGTTTCTGCTGGCGTAAAGCTACTGCCTTCTCTTCACCTCCAAAATTCTACAGAGTAAATGCCCCTTGGTGTCATCTTCTTTCTGACCCTTTACATGTGGGAAAGTTTGGATAGGTAGATAGAAAAAGACACAGAAAGATAGATAGATGATAGATGATAGATAGATAGATGATAGATGATGATGATGATGATGATAGATAGATAGAAAGATAGAGAGATAGATAGATAGAATGTGTTCTTGCCCATGTACAAAGCCTGTAAAATTTCTCCTCAAAAGAGATTCTAACAGTGTAACATCTTTGATTTTGGCTCCCTGCCATCCATTTCCCTTCCTTCTGTTCCCAACATTTTGGATTTTCTTTAAGGAAGCACCCTTGCCACACTCAGACCCTGTGCACTCATGGGAGCAGACCTTCGTGAACCTCAGCCTTCCAGTTCCGGCAGAAGCACGGGCTTTGCAATATCTTTCCCCTGTTTAAACCCCGGCCCCCTCCCCACACACACACATGGCTTCATGTTGCACTTAAAGTAAAACTCAAACTATTTCTCTCATTGCTATAGACTGAATGTCTGTGTCCCCACAAAATTTCTATGTTGAAACCCAATCCCCACTGTGATGGTAATAGGAAGTGGGGCCCTTTGGAGGTGATCAGGTCACGTGGGTAGAGCCTTCATGAATGGGACTAGTACCCTTATAAAAGGGACTCTGGAGAGCCCCCTCACCCCTTCTACCATGTGAAGACACAGTGAGAAAGCCATCTATGAACCAGGAAGAGGGTTCACACCGGACACCAAATCTGCTGGTGCCTTGATCTTGGACATCTAACCTCCAGAACCGTGAGGAAGAAATTGCTGTGGTTTATAAGCCACCCAGTCTACGGTATTCTGTAAGAGCAGCCTGAATGGACTAAGAAACTGATCTAAAATTTTCAGATGATCTGGACCTTTCTGAGCTCGTCTCCCACCTCACTTCCCCCAGCTCAGTCTGGCTCTCTCTTCTTGGACCTGCCAACCTCATCCCCACCATAGACCCTTGCAGTAGTACTTTACCTGGAAAATTCCTTTCCCAAATCTTTGTTTACCTCCTTCTTGTCATTCAGTTCTCAAACCTAAAGTCACCTCCTCAGAGAAGGGGTCCCTGACCACCCAATCTAAGGTAGCCAAGCCCTCAGTCACTATCACATAACTCTGTCTTGTTTTCACCAGTACCCATGACAATACGAAATTATTGTGTTTGTTAATTTACTCATTCACTGTCTGATGTCCCTACAAAACTTAAGCTTCATAACAGCTTTGCATCATTCTTGTTCACTCTATTATCCTCAGTGCCTAGAATAGTACTTAGAACATAGCAGGTATTCAATAAAGATACTTAAAATAATACATGAGTCAATGAAAAATTTCTTGCTTATATAGCAAAACATAAGCTTGGAGAAAAAAAAAATATGAAACAGCTTCTCCAAAATGTATCGATCACTATTTTAAAACATCCTAAAATCTAAAGGCAGAAGTATTAAATAAACATTGAACATAGCAATCATTAAGATTATTACAGGTTATCAGGTTTCAATTGTCACTCCAAATTGTCTGGAGATGTAAAACCTAAGGGCACTTCCAATTCCAAACTTCCTTAACACTATGGATTTCATTATCCTAGATTGAGTTATTTGTTGCTTCACAATGTTAAAATAATAACAGGCTAGTTAATAAAAATAATATAATGACAACAGTAGCAAGAAGTCGATGTTGCTATTTCCTCTGATTTACAGAGGTACTCTAGATGGGGGATTGAAAAGCAACTGATTTCTGAGTCAGGCAAAGATGTCCATCATAGTTATGGATACTTCAAGTCAAATCAGCAAAATGTGCTACCCAAGGTAACCCGTGAAATACGTTTTGCTAGATATTACCAGGCAGGGAGGAGGGAGAACCAGGTGTTCCAGCAAGAATATGGGACCGTTTTGTTTTTGCAAGACAGAAAGGAGCAAAGCCTGAAAGATTTAGCCCTTCCGAGCGACAAGTTTGAGAGCCTGCAGTGATTTATTTGACAGAGAAGAGGAGGGCAGTCCCCCCTCCTCTACAGGATCAGCTCCTTGATTATAAACACTCAATAACTTTCTGGTTGAAAATGCTTTTTCCTCCCTTGCCTATACATTTCTGACGCTGCTTTATTATTTTCTATTAGGAAATGCTATTTAATTCCGTCCACAGCTTGGCGACCTTTGTGTGGCTTCCCCACTTAGGAAATTTACAAGTAAATCACCAAGAAGTATGTACACATACTCTTATAAAATATACATGCGCTTGTAAATGAAAATGCACCAAATGGCAAAAAAAAAAAAAAAAAAAATGCTACATGCATTGCAAGAACCAGGCATATGTGCATAAGAGGTGGAAGGCAGGTGTTTGGGAAATCTTCACACCATCCCAATATTTTTCTAATGGTTTCCATTTCCAATGCAAGGGAGGATTTGGAAAACATTAGCCACTCTGGTGTGCTCTGAGCGGTGACATGTAGCTGGCAACGTGGTGGGTGGGTTGCCCCCCTTTCTTCCTCTAACAAAGAAATAGGGTGAGTTTATTAAAGCATAAATGCCATTTTCATCCTGCAATGTTAACTGTGAGGCTGGGATCCCTGAGGTACTGAGGCAGTCAAAGCAAACAGCTGTGCCACCTACTTGCAACAGTTGTACGCCCACTACACAGCACCAAGGGGAGGAGCAGGTCAAAGAAAGCCTGTAAAGAGGATGGGGAACCTCACTTAGCTTGCTCCCCGTAGCCCGAGGGAAAATCCAGCCCTTCCGAGGGTAGGTATTGTGTGTGAGGCTCACAGCACTGAGCATTCTCTTGCAACTTGTCTCCTATAAACCACCTACTGCATTTTTATATTCTACAGTCATATAGACTAAAACAGTGTTTAGCAAATTAACAGAATGCTAAATAAAAGACATATCAACCAACCTAGCAGGCAGCTTGTCGATGATCCTGAGTTGCCGGGGGGTGGTGGTAACTGCTGTTTTGGTGGCAAGTGGTTGCTTCATCATCCAAGTCTCTTTGTGGGGGCTTGGGAAGGATGATGTGCTCTGGCCAAGCTGTTATTAGGTTATTTTTGTGGAGCCTAAGGGTTGCCCCATGCCTGCCTCTATCAACGGAGAATGGAGTGGGAGGGCTCATGCAGAAGGAAACTGAGCCCCACTCTGTAGACTTCCAGGGGCCAAGAGCTCTCCTCTCTTGTAACTCAGCTACCTTGTCAGCCTGTGCAAGAGGCAGACTGTGGAGAGAACACCCTTCGTTGGCAAGCCTTCCTCTCAACCTCTTCTGTGCTTAAGAGAAGTTTGTAGGAGGAGCCCTGCTAAGTGAAAAGGATGAGAATAGAAAACCTTAGAATATGCTTTTCTTCTGAAATGCAGCTGCTGGCCACCCTCTTTCCACAAAGAGTCGAAAATGCACAAGGATCCAGCCTGACATGCTCATCCCTTGTGACCAGTTCCATGTCTTAGGAGATTACAGTGCAGCCCAGGGTCAGAAGGAGACATCATTCAGTGGCCCCAATTGGGAATTGAACCTACAACCTGGACCTCAGTGGCAAGGGGTCCTGATCAACCTTCCACGCATCTCCATCCACCACACCCCTAGATATAACTGACTCTCTTCTGTGCCAGCATCCCATCCTCATGACACCTTGTTCTATCCATTGTCCCCCTGCGGCTTCAACACATATTTTTTAAATGCCTTCATTCATTCAAGACCATTAATTTAAGGCCATCTTTGTGCCAGGCACCGTCCCAGTGCATATGGGATGCATACGGGATGTATCAGCGGAATAAAATGGTCAAGCATCCCTGATTTGGAAGAGATCATATTCTAGCAAGAAAAGACAGGCAATAAACAATAGACATAGTATATTAAGTTATAAATGAGATGGAAAAAGAGAAGGTCAAGTAGAATAAGAAGGAAGTAGGAGTGTGGAGGTTGGAGGGCTAGTGGCAATTCTCAAAGCCGAGTCAGGATGTTATGCATTGAGAAAATATTTGAGTCAAAACTCGAAGGAGGTGAGTGAGTTAGAGGATGTTGGAGGGAAGAATGTTCCAAGCAAAGGGAATAGCCAGAGCTAAGACAGGAGCACACCTGACATGTGAATAAGAAAGGAGGTGAAGCTGGAGGGGAGTGGGCCAGGGGAGCCGTCACAGGAATTCAAGCTGATGGGGAAGCAGGTTCATGTCAGACATCATAGCTTCTTCTGAGGACTTTGGCTTTGATGCTGAGAGAAATGAGGAGCCCTGGCAGGTTTCCAGAAGAGAAGTGATGGGATCTGATTCAGGCAATAAAAAGGCCACCATGGCTGTTATGGGCAGAGTAGCAAACCCAAATTCCCCTCTTGTTATTGCTCGCCAACTTTTTATAGCTAGTCTTCTCGAAGAAGTTGTCTCCACTCAACACCTCCATTTTCTCAGCTGTCATTCATTCCTCAGTCTGCCTTTTCATACCCACCAATATTGATCATGACCCCTTACTGCGATCTGGAAATCCATTTGGGAAAATCCAAAGCTGGCCTTTTTGTCCTTACATTCGCTATAATTTTAGTAACTGTCGATGATCTTTCTCTCTTCCATAAAACTCTCTCCTATCTTGATTTCTTGGATACCATTCTCAATTCTTTTCCTTTAATCACCTTCATGGGTCTTCTTTCTCAACATGGCAGACATTGGTGCTGCTCAAATTTCTATATTATGTCCTCTTCTCATTTGATACACTTTTCTGGGGTGATTTCTTTCTAGCCCACAAATTAAATTTCCATCTTCATGCTAATGATTGCAAAGTTATTATTTTCTTCCCCAGTCTTGCTCCTGACCTCCAGACCCATATATACAACTGCGGAATGGACATCTCTTCTTGACAGTAAAGACTCCAAAATTTCAATATAGGAGAGGCTTAGAAATAGCACTCTAGTGGGAAGGGAAGGGCTGGGATTGTATTGAAACTGTCTTTGCATAGCATGTACACCGTATTGGCTACAACTGTGTATATAACTGGGGTATCAAAGTGGAAGGTTAATTGAAATTATCAGGAGGCTATAAGCCACTCCAAGCTACTTGTTGGCATCACTACTGACATTAGGATGGTATGTGTGTCTGTGTGTCTGTGTGTGTATGAATATATATATTCATTACAAACAAATCTAACCCCTCATCTCATATCTCCTAGCCGAAGCAATGGTACTTTCATCTACCTGGTCATCCAAACCCCAAACTGGGCCTCTTCTTTAGTTCCTGAGTATCCCTTCCCCCCAACTTTTTGTTCTGGTCATAAACTCTGTAATTAACCTCAGTCATCCTCCTTGGGGCTCTGTTCACTCCACCCTTGAAGGGCTTCACTCCTGAGGGGCTCGGGCCCATCTATGTAATACCCTCTCAGCATTTAGCTGGAGTCCTCCCCCAAAGCACAAAATTATCCTGAACCACCACGATTCCTCCTATATGATCTTAAGTATGGTCACTGCCCAGAAAATCCTGCTGCTGTCCTACCTGTTAGATCAAATCTCTTTGGATACACACTCCAATCCAGAACAAGCCTCATTCTCTGGACACTGTCACGTGGGATGCTGACCCTTCCAGGGTCAGCTCTGCAGGTGCATAAGTTCCAAGCTGCTGCTGCTTTCCTATTGGTTTCTACTGAAGTTCTAGCATGTTCCTCAGACAAACCAGCTTATCAGAGTCATGGCACTTTATGTTAGTCAGCATAGGGAAGGCGATCTGTAGCAAAATTATCCATAGCAAAATCAAATACAGCAAGGGCTTAATTCTTGCTTATACCAAAGTCTAAAGTGGGTTAGGCAGTTCTGCACAGCACTCTTCCAGATGGCAAATCAAGGACCCAGGCTGCTTCCACTTTGCAGTTCCATCAACTCAAACACGTGTTCTCTAACATCGCTGACGTGGGAAAGGTGAAAGCACAGAGAAGATGTGCCTTCTCTTACAGACTGGAAGTGACACAGAACTACTATTGACATTCCACTGGTAAAGATTAGCCCTGTGACTCCACCTATCGGCCTCAGGGCTGGGAAATACACAAGACGTGGGTATTTGATACGCACTAATTACTATTATTTCATAAGTATTTCAGGAAGCTAACCATGATCTATTGGGTCTGAAAGAGCTAAACAAACAAACAAAAAACCCAAAAACCTTAGGTTGATCTAAGAGTCATACCCATCTGCATCTAGTAAGAATAGCAGTTGGGTGAGTAAACAGAAGGCTTACTCAAGGGTACCTCCATGTCGGACTCATGACTGACAATTACATACGAGTGCTGACCCACGTAGAGAGAGTTGGCCTTGGTAGATGTCCGCTGATAGCAAAATGGTGGCTTGTTTATATTTAGGGTGAGACTGAGTAATTGATGGTTGCTTGACAAACTGGCAGAAACTATACAGACATTCTGAAAAGTTCATGAAAAAGCACACACTTAAATACACCAAGATTACATGTGACTCTCTTCCCGCCTGCAACATAATTAAATAAAGTTTTATCTAACCATTTTACTTGCATGCATTAAGGACCTCAACCAGGGCTCTCTTCCTCCCAAGACTTTAATAGGCTCTTATCTGTTTGTACTAATTGAGTTTTCTCATACTGCCACATGGGCAGCAGCTAAAAAGATGGGAAGTCAGATCTGATATGCCTATGGGATGGTGGTAGGGTTCCTAAAGATCTCTGTATGACCTCAGATCTTTGGGGCCTCAGTTTCATAATTGGAGGTCTGAAAATCTCATGCCTTCCTGCTAAATGACATAATCCACATAGAAAGAGAGAAAGGAGAAAAAAAGAACCTCGTATGCTCATTAGGGCCAGATAATCACATGAATGAATGGACAGCATTCACACTACCAAGCTTTCCCCGATGAGAGTCAACAGCAGTGAGTGGTTCTCAAGCAGACATGCATCAGCATCACTGGTGCACTGCTGGGCCCACCCCCAGTGTTTCTAACAACTTCCCAGGTGGTACGGGTGCTGCTGGTCCCAGGGACCACACTTGGGGAACCAGTGCTTAAGAGGGAGGTTCACTATGTTGCCATATCTTCTCCATTCTCTAAAGAAACAAAAATAATACCTGGATTTATATGTGAAATCTCCCAATTTTTAAAATCTTGGCAACAAATTCAAAATTATTTTTAAAACACTCTGTGAGCCAGCATTTTGGGGCAATACACAACTCTACCAGAAGCCTTGACCAAGGAGTGATGCACACGCACACGCACACACCTCTGTATGGGAAGAGAGCACCTTCAATTTAGCACCCACCTTTTGGAGGACACATCAGCCAGGTGGATGAGTCAAACGACTCTCCTGATAGATTAACAAGCAGACATTAATGTCACCTCATAGTCCCTTCCTGTCCATCAGGTGATGCTACTTTGTCTCCTATCACTCTAAGATCTACATTTGCCTAGAAGTGGACCACAACACTTACACTACCTTTCACATTCCCAAAGTAAGCCTCACAAATCCTTTCACATATTGCCAAAGAACATACACTTAAAAGACGTAGGTCCTATTTGGATCAAGTTTTTAATACACAAACTCTAACCATTTCCACCTAAAACATCTTCTGTTCACATTTCTATAGGCACTAGGCTCTGTGTAATTTCACAAACATTAATTGGGCACCCCGATGTCCCGGATGCTATGTCAGGTATTGACGATGCGGAAATACCCAGCCCTTGTCTGCTCAGTCCAGTTCCGGGCTCCATGGCATCTAGGTTTGGAAAGACAGAGGGCAAGGAGCAGAGAGGAGAAATGCAAGCAGACATAACTCCAACCTTTATCTGGTTTCTATGCATTGTTCCATTAAAGAGTCTATTTGAAAAACATTTCCTTAGCATAAACATTTTGACCGTTAATTTGGACAGTGATTAAGCACATCAAATGCTCTGTTTCCTTCTCTTAGATGGATCCAAACTCTCTGGGCCATTTAGTCTCCTTCAATATGATTTAAACTTTGAACACCAAACCATGCAAAATAATTATTTCTAGTATGGAAGAGCCTGGGTTCTAATTCTGACTACTAACCAGACTCTATCAAAACCTGATAGAATTGTTTTTATTCCACTTGGAAGATGGAGAACACAAAATTGTGCTAGGCGCTTCTAGCTTGATGCCATCATGCTACATACAGATACACGTGTTCTAGGCAGAAAATTCAAATAGGTAGTGACTGTAATACACATTTCAAGTATGGTCCAGGATTACCCTCACATGTGATTCCTGCCTCTCACTTTCTATTCCTGTGCCTAACTTATGGGGGAAAGTTTGACATGATCGATACGCACATGTTGTGGCAAAATGTGAAAGGGTTTTAACGAATGAAAATGTTAACTTGTCTTGTAAAAAGGGCGTTTGATCAACCAATCATAGAGTCCCAAGGTACAGTACTCTCCTGTGCAGTATTACCTTTCATAGATTCTTCCCTCTAGATAGGAGTTTACATTCACAAAAAGTGTTCTGATTGCCTCTGCCTAGACACTTCTAGACCCTCCTTTAAGCAGAGATCTGCCCTCCATTGTAGAAACTCTTCTGCTGAAATGATAAACGGACTGACTGCGAGATCTTTGAAGCCAAGATGGAAGTGAGCAAGTGGAAAAGACATGGGAAGTAGTCTGCAAGGGCAGAGATTAGAGAAATGCTGAGGATGGAGGAGCTGTCTGCACCCTACTCTTCAGCATCCGGTCTGCAGAGACCAGCTGCTGGGCGGAGGCAGAGCAGTCTCCCTTGCAGCTCTGTGCCCCTGGCTGGGGCCAGAGATCCCCAGGCCAGCTGCACTGAGAGGCGTGCGCCGACCTGAAAGGAGCACCCGAAGAATGGCAGCACCACACGTAGAGGAAGGAAGTCCCCTGAACTTTGCATGAGACATTGCATGTGCCACCGCCACTGTTCTGATGTGTCCGGCTTGGAGGAGAAGGAAAAAGCCTATATTGTTACCAGAGGACGTCCAGGGAGAAAAATCATAATTTGTAATGAATCTTTCACCCATTTAAAGTAATTAAAGATCGACTCCATATGTGAGAGTGAGCCTTTGTCTCTTTACTCTCCTAATTAGTCCCTTCACTGCCTGATTCTGGCTTTACCTAAGGCAGATTTTGTTCCTCTCCTCTGCCTTTTTGATCACTGCAGTGCTCACGGTGCCTCCTAGAATTTGCTTCCCCACAATGATGAAAGGTGTTGCTTTTGGCACACCTCCAATTGTCTCCTTGCTTCAAATCAGTTTCTCCCTTTCCCTCCAAACCCCTGGCCCCATCTCTTCTGTTTGGGGAGTCGACTCACATTTCCCCCACATGCCCGTTAAAGATCTACCATCTTAGATGCAGCAGGAGATGCTTAGAGAGGTAGAATACGGATGGCCATTTTGAGCCAAGAAATGTAAACAAACATTAAGAGAATAATATGTCGATTCGGCAATTTCAAAATACTGAAAATATCAAAGGCACACAAACCCCTTTGCCTCAGCGATTCCACCTCTAAGACTTCATCAGTTGCTCAAAGGTGTATGTATAACATATTGCAACATTTTCGCAATATGAAAATTGGAAACAATTGAAATGCTCATCACTAGGGGACTCTTCAGGTAAAGTCGGCTGCGACCATACAGCGGAAAACTGCACAGCCATTAGAAAGGCCGTGTAGCTTTCATGAAATGATTTGCAATGATCTCCAGGACACGTGGTAAAGTGGGAAAAGCAAGGAGCAGAACAGTGTGTAAATAATAATGAATATTAAAAAAAATAAAAGATGTATTCTACCCATGTGTTTGCCTAGCACATCTCAGTAAGGACACACACAAAAACTGATAAGGGGATTCTCCCCTGGGAAATAGGATGGAGGAAGGAGAAAAAGTGGGAGGGAGATTTTTGTGTCACCTTCTTCCTATCTGCATTTTTGAATAATGTGTGTGTCACATACACAAAAACAAATAAATCACTCGACAATGAATTAATATGTATGGCCCAAGATGGCCATCAGGGAGCAGCATCCTAACTCAGGCTTTCCTGCTGTGGTAGAGCCACAGTGTGACCTCTGGGAGTCTACCTCTGCATCATTATTTGGCAGTGTTCCTGACGAACTCCTTCGAGTGACCACAACAAGTTAGCGCTGAGCTAGGGACGGCCTACGCACCGGAAAATCTCTGACAGGCTAAGAATACAAATTGAGTATCTGCATCTGCGTGCCCGGAAACACACAGCCCAAGTTTGAGCGCTGATGCTTGATTTGGAAGGTACAGTCTCAGGATGCAAAGAATGAGGAAAGGGGCCATGAGGCCCAGGGCCCTGGAAGCAATCCCAGATGACACCTTACTGTGTGGGCCACAGTTTCAAGACGAGCCTTGAGAGGGACATGGCTGGGTGCCCAGCAGGTAAGGGACATATTCGGATCGGACAGACTTTGTAGAGAAACCACTCCCAGTAAGCACATCAGAAGGAGGAAAGAAAGGGAACTTGCCTGCTTCCTGCCCTCCTGTCTCCATCTCTGCGGTTCGGTTTGCCCCACAGAGAGCTGACTCCCCTGCACTCGTGGGTTGCATCATCTGGCCCTGTCGGCAACTGCTCCCAAAGCCGGATCCTGTATGGCACCACACTGCAGCCTGGAGGTGGGGGGGGGGGGGGGGGGTGCCTGGGCCAGCAGCCTCAGGCTCCAGTGTCAGCACCACGTGGACGCACGTGTACCCACGTGGAGTCTGGTGTTAAGGCAGCGGCCCAGGCAGAGCAAGCGATCTGGGGTCCAGCAGGCAGGCTAAGCCAAAGAATCTGAGGAGAACGTAAGGTGTGTCTGCTATGATGAGCAAGAAACTCTTTTTCACCCTCAAGGAATTTTGCCCAAGGGAAGAAACGGACACTCCCCCCAAGATCAAAGTACTAAGTGTTTTTCAAGAGGTATGCTCTGTGCCTTTGTCCACTGGGGCTGCCATCACAAAATCCCACAGACTGGGTGGCTTATAAACATCAGAAATGCGTTTCTCACAATCTGGAGGCTGGGAAGTCCAGGATCTGGGTGCTAGCAGGCTTTGGTGAGGGCCTTCTTCAGGGCCACAGACTCCTCGCTCGGTGCTCACGTGGTAGAAGGGACTAGGGAGAACTGTGGGATCTCTTTTGTAAGGTCACTCATCCCATACATGAAGACTCCACCCTCACAATTGAATCACCTCCCAAACTTCCCATCCTAATACCATCATCTTTGGGGGTTAAGATTTCAACATATGAGTTTTGAGGGGGACACAAATGTTCAGACCATAACACTCTATATGAGTTAGCTTTCACTGCATAACAAACCACTCTGAAACTTAAGGGGGTTAAAAAAAGAACCATGTTATTATTGCTCACAAGGCTGAGTGTTGACTAGGGCTGGATAGGTAGAATGGCCATGTCTGGAGGTGGGGAGGGCTGTCAGGTGGTGCTGGCTGTCAACTGAGGTGTCTCTCACCTTCCGGTAGGCCAGCCCTGGCTTCTTCACAAAGTGGTGGTTACAGGGTTCCCCAGGGTAACAAGAAAGGGCAAAGCCCAGTGTGTAAACGCTTTTCAAGGCTTTCCTTGGTATCACAGTTGCTAATGTCCCATTGGTGAGAACAAGTCATGTGGCCCAGACCAGAGTCAAGAGATGGGAAGATAAAAGTCTACCTCTTATTCAGAAAAGTGGGAAGTTACATTGCAAAGGGTACGCATATCTGGCATGGGAGGAATCGGAGTCCAATTTGCAATCAACCACTATTTGCCTAGCAGTCGGACAGCTAGGAGAGTCCTCTTCATCATTTCCCTCCCTACATGGGGCTGAAGAAGATAGTTTTCTGATCACCTTCAGCACTGGAAGTTCAATTTCCTATTTATCCAAACTGACGATTTTGGATGTTTTCACAAAGAGGCAGGAATCCTAAAGATAGCAGGCAGCTCTCGCCCTTCTTTCACAAGACCTTGATAATTCACAGTTCAGCCATTCAACCAGATGTTCAAAACACATGACCTCATGTTGAACTCCTTAGCAATAAAGAGTTTACAGGATGATTATTTACCTCGGTATTATTACTTATGCTCACTCTTACTGATGGAACAACTAACGCTCTGGCAATCTGCACAGAATTTTATGAGAAATCTCTTGTAGTCAGCCTAAAATGACTAAGGGAGCCACTCCTCTTCTCTCTGTTGAGAGAAAATGAGAGTCTTTTTTTTTTCTAAGATTTTATTTATTTATTTGACAGAGAGATAGAAGAGCACAAGCAGAGGGAGTGGCAGAGGGAGAGGGAGAAGCAGGCTCTGCACTGAGCAGGGAACCCGATGTGGGACTCAATCCCAGGACCCTGAGATCATGACCTGAGCCGAAGGCAGACGCTTAACCATCTGAGCCACCCAGGCGCCCCGAAAATGAGAATCTTTTAGGGGTACAATCACTAGGTGAAGACCTCAAGGTTTACCATCGCCTTGAGAAGATTTGGTAAGATTAACACTCTAAAAAGTCTTTCCTTCTAGGCACTAATTTCTCTTCAATCCAGGGAAACTGCTCCCAAATGCTCAAGCCCCAGCTTCCCGATTTGAGCACTCAGGCAGCTCATGGTGTAGTTCACGGAATCACTGAAGAGACTTTCTCATTCTTAACCACCCTATTACTCTTAACTTTTAAAAAATTGAACCATTTACTAAACAATGACTTTAAACAATTACGTATCATTGATTGCTATAACTAAAATGACATAAAATTCTAAATGCTATTTGAAGACCACTCCGAGGCATAATTCAGTATCTAAGTAACGATTAGTAACTGCTGGTCTCCAATTTTGAGAGAACTCCTAGGACAGTTTTTCACAAAGTATGGCATCTAGATGAGCTGCGTTAGAGTCACCATGATCAGGTGCAGGTGGGAGGCAGCGGGAGCTAAGTACAGATTCCCCTTGCTCCAAGCACTTAATTCGGAAGTTATGGGATGAATCTGCCTGAGGTTTGTTAATGGCTCTGGGAAGCATCAGGGTCTTAGGGAAGGTTTACATCAAAAGTCCATGCAATAGTCTTCCACATAGACTTTGGTTTCTCTTGCAAGACCAACTGCTAATTGACTGCTAAAAAGTTATCAGGTGGGGGCACCGGGGAGGCTCAGTCTGTGTTAAGTGTCCCACTATTGGTTTCACCTCAGATCGTGGTCTCAGAGTTGTGATCTCAGGGTCTTGGGATCGAGCCCCACCTCGGGCTCTTCACTCGGTGGGGAGTCTGCTTGAGATTCTCTCTCTCCCTCTTCCTCTGCACCAATTCCCCTCGCCCACCCCCCGACCCATGCACATCCTCTCTCTCTAAAATAAATAAATAAATCTTTTTAAAAAAAAATCATCAGGTTATTGAGGGAAGGAGCTTATATGTATTTCCAAGTCTCTTTCTTTGTTTTTTCTCTCCTAGTATAAGTGAGAAGAAGAGAGAAAAGGAAAAGGGAGAGGGGAGGGGAGAGGAAGGGAAGGGAGGAAAGAGGGGTAAGAAGAAAAGAAAAATCACACTGTTCTAAGGGGCTACCAATGCTTTTGAAATGATCTTTACTCCAACTGATACCTGGGTTTAGAAATTGCCTACCCCCTTCCTGGACCTTGTTTTTCATCGCTCGCTTGATGTTCGTTCAGTTGGTCTTGGAATGACTACATTCAGTTTCCCTTTACATAGATAGTCACAGACTTAAAGCAGAAGCTCTCAAATCCAGTTGTGCATCATAATTCAATTCAACTTAAATGATGAAAGGGAGTTATTGGCTGAAAAATCTAAAAGTAGAGCAGGCTTTAATTGAGGCTAAATCTAGCCGCACAGTAAAATCAGAAGCACTCTAATTCCTTTCTGTTTTTTTCTTCACCGACTTCCTTGGTGCTACTTTTACCCAAGGCTGACTTCTCTTGGCAGCTTCCACGCGTCCACATTCATATTTAACACAAAGAGAATGTCCAGGAATTTTCACAGAAGACCCAAGATCCCCCTGAAAATTTCTCCTGTGAGTTTATTGGTCCAAACTAGGTCACACATTTGTCCCTGAACTCATCACTGTGGCCATGGGAAACTGGATTTGCTGATTGGGTTAAGTCTATCAGGGCTCATCCTGGAGATGGGGGTGAGATATGTCTCCCCCAGAGCGTAGGGGATAATCTTGGGGGAGGAGGGGATGAAAACCTGGGAACTATGATTAGCAGGAAGGGAGAGAGAATCTGGGTGGCCTAAGCTAAAAATTAAAAAAAAAAAAAAAACACTCAATACCCTTCTGCATAAGGCTCTGTGAGGATTACATAAAGTAACACACATAAAACATTAGTGGGTGACACATGGTAAACACTCAATAAAAGTTTACTGTGATTATTACTATTATTATTACTACTGTCGGCATCAATTAATGGGCCCAATGCATGGCAATGTTATTAAGGTCTCAATATTACCCAGAGAATACGGGCATCTGCTTCTCATTTGTGGAAATAAAGGAGGGGATGTCATGCTTAAATCCCACTGAAGCACGCTTTTCTTAGCCACATGTGGTTAAGAGTAACTGTTCAGCATGACGAGGTATGAAAGTTCTGGGGAAAACCTATTGCTTGTTCTTGCTCATAAAGCTCCGTTTCACCACCAGAAAGGACACCTTTACGCCACCCTCTAGACACACCATTATTGAGTTCCATCCATCAAGATTACATTTGGTAACTACCGTGAAAAGGGGACTCTCACAATAGAAACCCGTGTTGACTTTTATATCCTGTATTTATAGGCAAAGAATGTGTAAAACTGATCCAATTTAGTCAGAATTCTAAACTCTGACATGCACTGCCTTTGTTACGCACTCCTTTTCATGGTGTTTTAGAGTGAAAATGACAGAGGTATGAATTGGTGACAGGAAGAGAGTGAAGAGGAAATTTGGACAAGTTGTAGCCATTCATTCCCTAGAATTCTGTTTAACTCAACTGGCCCATTTAAACCAAAACAACTTGAAAACCGTACTCAATTTAAAAAAAAAAAGCAAGGATTCCCACCGGATTGCTAAATGTATCTACACATGATCTCTGCTCCAGCCAGTTTGGACGTATTTTTTTGTAGAAAAGCATAGAAGAGGCATAACTGGGTGGCAAAGTGTTAAATTATTCTCCTCTGCAGCTCAGTTAGTAATACTAGGGCCCCAGCCTATGTTCTCCATCAGTCATTTCCTTGGGTTGTAAGAGAGAACCTAAAAGGAAACAACCCCTGCCCGTTGCTGGCACCCCCGAGGGTCTACTGTGTGGTTTCCACAAAAATTCTTTCATCTCTCTGTGCCTCCATCCTGTCAGCCGTGGATGAGACAGGCTTCTCACAAGAAATTACGGTCTGTCTGAACTGAGAGGGTCCACTTACACGCAGATTGCTTTAGAGTACAGTACTGTAAATGATTTTTCTCTTCCTTACGAGGTTCTCAAAAACACCTTCTGTTCTCGAGCTTACTTTATTGTAAGACTATAGTACATGATGCATGTAACATATAAAATATATGTGAATTGACCATTTATGTTATCAGTAGGCATCCAGTCAATAGTAGGCTGTCAGTGGTTAAGTTTTGGGGGAATCAAATTATATGTGGATTTTTGACTGTGTGAGGCTGACGTGAGCAGCTCTAACCTCTGTATCATATCAGGGTCAACTGCATTTCCAAACAGAACATTCTACACGAGTGCTTCTCAGTTGGCATTGCGATACAAAAAACCCCAGGGGGGCTTTAAAAGTACAGATGCGGGGGCCACATCCTAGAACTACTAGATCAGAATTTCTAAGGGAGATGCATAGATATGTGTGTGTGTGTGTGTGCGCGTGCACAAAACATATATTTTTTTTACTCTTAAAGTCCTTTCTGATAAACATGTCTTCAATTTATATATAAATCAATATAAAGGTAATAGGAAGGGCCCAAGTATTGTAAAAATGTATATTCCATAAAAAGGAAATTCTATACGTTTCTTATTTAACTCCCATTAAAAATGAGCTTTTAAATTCTTTTACTTTATTGCCCTAAAATGGCTAATAACAAACTGATATCATAAATGGAGAATTCTAAAATTAAATCCTATGTAAAAAGATAAAAGCAATCACAGGAAGGATGTACCTTATTTACACATTGCCCA
Source organism: Mirounga leonina (assembly GCF_011800145.1). Classification (NCBI taxonomy): domain Eukaryota; kingdom Metazoa; phylum Chordata; class Mammalia; order Carnivora; family Phocidae; genus Mirounga; species Mirounga leonina. Next base: position 24,152,222 of record NW_023270268.1, read on the forward strand.
AGGTTATATAGCTATCACAGAGGTGATAACATTTTACAAATGAAGACAAAGAAAACAAGAAGTAACTTAGGTTCGCCCTTACTGAACTAAATAAAATTAAGAAGAGGAGGGTTTAAAAAAAATCATATTCTTTTCATTAGAAAGAGAAAGGTTCAAAGAACAAAGAAAGAAAAAGAAATAGGAAAGCAAGAGCATTAATTCTGACCTCCTAATTTAATTTAAATATATACCAATCCAGAGGGGACTGTATTTTAAAAATTAGCTACAAGGTGTGAAGTGTGCTAGTTCCATTTCGAAAAAGCTTTATCTGGATTACAATGAAAGAAACTACCCCCCCCCCAAAAAAAAGGTGGGGAGAGAGGCTTTGCTAACACTAATTAATTAATAAATATGTGCTATACTTTAGAGAGAAGAAAGGCATAAATGAGTAAATTATTATTTCTTGGCTCAATATATTGGTGACTGTGTACATAAAAATTCTATCTTTTGGTCTGGTCTACATTATCCACCCCAGTTTTGCAAGCAAATTAGAAACAGATAAGCCATAAAAATCAAATGACTGCAGGCTAATATATTTTGATGTGTGCTCTTACAATGAAAAATTGGATCATTTTCCCAAAAGATGTTCTTTATATTTAAGACCCCACTAAGCCTCCCGTGTTCCAATCAGAAGGAAAGTCCTAGAGAAGAATGGAGACAACAATACCTTCCCCCATTCACTTTATCAGTTAAAGAAAAGCAGCAAAGGTGAATTCAACATATTGCAAACATTTATCACCACACACTGGTATGACTATTCACTCTTCTCTTTGGTCGACTAATCACTGTGTTTTATCATTCAACCTATGAGTGTATTTACCCAGCAGGAACAAAACAAAGATAGAGGAGCAAGCACAAAAAAGACAAGACAACTGAGGAAGAGGACAGAAAAATCTAACATTCCTGGAACAAAGAAGACATTATTAGAGAAATCAAATTAAAACACTAAGTCAGCATTTATCTGAGTGTGTTCTCTGGAATACTTGTTTCATGACAGGCTCAACTAATAGCAGGTTCCACGGCCAAGTGGGTTTGAGAACCATTGCACGTTATATCTCCCCCACCTCCCTTGAAGATTCACCATATATGCTGGCATACAAAGGCTCTGGGAAGTCTTGCAGAAGATTGATACACTTGGTTTACACCAGGTTACTCACAAATTTATTCAGTTGTGGAAATCTTTTTGGATATGGTACCTATAAATAATCCATGGAGCTAATGTTCTATAGAACACAAGACTAGCCATGAACATAAGACCTGTGGTTGAAGGTAGCCCAGGAAAGAAATACTGCTTCAGGGATTCGCCAAAAGTAGGGATTCTCATTATTTTCCATTTCTGTGGTGTACAGCAGCACAGATAGGGAGGGAAAGGGGCAACGCCATGATCTCCAGTAAAATTCCATGCATGAGATGAGAGAGTCATTGAAAATAAAAGAATTCTCAGGCTGAATCCAACTAAAAGAAGAAAACAGATGATCAAGACACATAGCCCTTTAACTTCTTTAAAGAGACAAAATATATTTGGATTACATTTCACCATCAGGAAGAAAAATAAAAGAAGGCAAATAGAGCAGTAAGGTTAGAGTACTAATGTATGTTAGCATCTGTGAGGAGCCAGGCTTTGGGTGGCTCACTCTACATAGCTAATCTCATACTCATCATCACAGTTCTAGTAAGTAAACATTATTAACCCTATTCAAATATGGGGAAACAGCTTTAGAGAGAGTAAGTGAACTTTCACTACTTTGTGAAGTATTTTGGAAAGATGAAAGAATATGCATAGGGAGAGACAGTGAGGAGACCAGAAAAAAATAGAAGGAAAAGAAGAAAAGGCCTTAACTTTGCATAAGCAGGATGCAGAGTCATCATCCACTCAGGGAAGGAGCAAGGCTGCAGAGGTTATGAGAAGGCATCCTGATGGCCCAGCTCAGTGAGCACGTTTGCAGTGCTATGTCATTACTCAGCCTCAGTAACCCACCCATGGAAGATGCTGCAGGATGAGTCAGTTCTCAGTGCCTTCTGGTGTTGTCACCATCACATTTTCTGTTTTACTGGTGAGTCCAAGCAAGAGTAAGTGAAGAAAGTTCAGGACTTCCCTGAACTTACAACAAATAAGAACAAACCCAAGATTCGGTGGCTGATGGTAACTGGACGTGAATTTTTTTACAGGAATTCAAGGTTAAGCAGTAGGTCTAGAGAACTTGAGTGGTAGAGAACATACCAGTGACTAACAAAATAATCGAGAAGGTAAGTGGAGGGAAGCAACAAAAGAAAAGATGGCACAAGGAAGCAAGATGAGAGTTTTTCTATATTCGATCCAGCATGAAGTGTAATGTCTAAGGACAGTCATTAGAACCCACTGCTCCATTGATTGGTGAGGAAATGTCTTCTGCTGCCTATCTTACCCACAGATTTTGGCATTTTAGGATGTCATACTTACAATTTCAACTATTTGCAAATTCAGAAATCTTTTGGTTATGTGTGAGAAAAAGATCTTGCTCAGACCAGTTTAAACAAAAATAAATTTAATTACTTCATTGAAAAGTTCAAGAAATGTTTCTGGCCCAGTTAACCCCAGGATCTCAAAGAGCTCAAATCATATTAGCAACTTTCTCTCTCTTTTTTTCTTTTCTCCTCCTTTACCTCTATTTCCAGTTTTATTTCTAGTTCTAGCTCTTTCTTTCTGTCCCACTTTCCTTTCCGTTGACAGCATTCTCAAGTGGGCCTTCTCCACTAGAAACTTCAGACCACCCCAGCTGCCATTATTACTACAGCTGTTAATCTAAGTGAAAAAGGATCTTCTCTTTCCCCAAAATGCTAACAAAAGTCCTGGCACTGAGTCCCATAAGACCTTCCTGTACCAAGCACAGTGTCCAGGGAAGGGGATATGCTGATTGGCCATATGTGGCCCCCTGGAGCTGAGAGGTGGGTCAGCCCCTCCCAAAGCCATGCACTGACGGTAGAGGAAGGGTGTTCTCCAAAGAAAAGGAGGGGAATTGATGTTGAGCAGGCAGAAATAATAGGTGTCTACTATGAAGACCAATGTAGTAAAATTTAATAAGTTTCCAATATAAAGCACTTGGGCCTTGATACTGGCTATTGAGATGTATATCAAAGCACTGTGGATATAAAGGAGGAAGAAGAAATTTCTTCTCCTTGGAAAGGGACAAGAGGTGCTGCTTCATGGAGGAGGTGCCCTTTGAGTTGCAGCTTGAAGGAGGAGTAACATTATGACAGAGGCAGTAAGTGCTCACAAAATATGCATGCACTCCCTGACCCTTCCCATCCTCCTCTGCAGTCGGGTTGGAGCCCTGTGACTAGTTCTGGCCAACGGGCTTTGAATACAAGTGACAAGCTTCCACGCAAAGACAGTTGAAAGGCAGTGTGCCTTACCCATTTCTCTCTTCCCCTTTGGCAGAGTCTGTGGAAGTTGTGTGCTAAAATTGTAGAGGCTCAAGATGGAATCCTTGGGTCACTGCATGGAAGAGAGCCACCCAGGAAAGATGCCCAACCCACAATGGTCTTGGTATGGATAAGAAAACCTCTGTCATGGTAAGTTACTGTGATTTAGGGTTAAGATAAGATCGCCATACAGGGTCTGCTTTATATTTCTGGACTCTTGTCCCATACATAGTAAACTTTATAAACTTCACCTAAGCAGGTCTGCTCTGCCCTATATGTTTTTCTTTGTCCTTAGACCAGTGAGTAAGATATCCAGGTCATGTCGTAGGGTTGGGATAGGCACATGAGAGCAAATGAAAATGTACACAGCCCTTTCAGGCCTAGGCTCAGAAGTGATACCCTGTCATTTATCATGCCCTTAGTCAAAGCAAAGTCACATGGCCAAGCCCAAAGTCAAGCGGTTGGGAAATGTACTTCACTCAGGACAAAGTCACGGAAATGATATGAATGTAGGGAAGGCAAAGATTTGGGACCAATAATTCCATCTACCCCTTAGTCATCTTACATTATGAGAATTCACGAAAGCCTCAGAAGACATCCATGGGGAATGTCAAGATTCTCTTGGACTATGAAATCAAAGATAATGACCCCTAACCTTCAGAATTTTCCTCATTTGGGAAGCTCAAAGGCCACAAGTGTCTCTCTCAACTTCCCCAGGCTTCTTTGGAAACCTTCTCTATCTACATTGTGGATACAAGGAATAGTCCAGTCCCCCACAGCTCAGGAGTCTGGGTCTTTATTTACCCCAGTGACAAGCAAGGAGATGTAAATAGGCCATAAGGAAAGCTGCTTTTTCATTTGCACTACTTCATTCATTTTGTATTTATAAGATCTACAGCTCAGGAAAGCTGTAAATAAGGAGGCTAGAAACAGCTTGAGGGGCTGGTGATGGAGTCACAAATCACCAGAGTTACATCTTCATCTGTACCCTGATGTAGAACCTTTATAATTGCCAAAATATATTTATCTCTGCTCAGGCGACACAATTTGTATATCAGAAGCTAAAACTAAGTGGCCTCAACTTTCCTAAAATGTCTGTGAAGTTTCGTATTGACCAGCCCAAATTTGGCTGAGGGTGGATGCAGCTATTTCTCATCCTGTCCAAGGCAAAGTCAGCCTAGCTGCTGCTGCTTGTATGTGTTGCCATGTGTCTGCCTTCATCTTTATATAAGACCCCCAAGTGAGCCAGAAAGTGATGTGAGGATTTAGGCCCACCAGTCCACTTGCCTTGATGCAAATTCTTACCAATCAATCCCCTTCATGATTTATAGTATAAACTGGGAAGATATGGGTAAGTAAAGAGTGTTGCCTCCAAAATACCTCACTTAAAATGCACCTAAGATTGTCTGAAACTCATTTATTTACCCTCCCCATTAGAATAAAAAATCATTTCCAGACCATTGACCTATGGCTGTGCATTGGAGAGGATAAGAAGCACATTGTATGGGAAAAAGAAGCCTGGATGCCAGAAGGTAAAAGTGAGGAGGCAAAGGGCTCTCGGTGGGCAAAATGAGGATGTGGGTCCCTGGGGAAGGGAGGATGGGCATACGACAAGAAGGAATCATAAATAAAAATAAAATCTGACGGAGATAGGTTTTGCTTTCCTTATGATGTTGCTGAGGCTCATCCTGAAAACGAAATCCACACTAATAGCCAACACTCACCGAGTAGTTGCTCTAAGCCAGACACTGTGCTAAGTGTGTTATCTGCCCCATCTCCCGCCATCTCATTTTTCTTCGCAGCTACTATGATTATCCCATTTTCAGACCAGAAAACTGAGGCTTGGGAGAGAGTGAGTGACTTGACAAAGGTCACACAGTTGGTAAGTAGCAAGGGAGTGGGAGGTATGGATGGACGCAAGAATTTAACCAAAGCAGCCTGCCTCTTACCTCAAGAATGTAATCACTGTGCTGCATTTCCTTCATTCTCTTTAAAGAAATGAACTGACCTGGCCATTGGGATGTTAAAAAAGAGGACGAAAGAGGAAAAAGCAAACAATAACAACAAAAGAAATATCAACCCAATAATGACACACTAAAAATACTGAATTTGGGTTTAGTAAATCAGTGTTTTACTCCTGGCTCTGCCATCTAATTATTTGGAAGACAAGGCACAGATTCTTTGGACCCCAATGTCTTGCACAAGTATCTTGCGGTGTAATGGGATATTGAGTGAAACTTTTCCTGTCGCTCAGAACTGATAACAGACCACAGAGAAGAGGACAAAAAAAGATCAAGTGCCCCATCGTCTAAAGTCAGCCGTAAATGAGTGGGCCCAGATATCCACTGCAGGGACTACCAAGAGACAGGCAGCCAGGCTTTGCTACCTCCAACCAGCGCTGTAAGATGTGCTCAGTGTCTCACCCAACCCCTCGGCATTCACCATTTCCACATACTCCTTCCACTTTCTACAAAAAGAACCCACAACTCTGCTATTGCTTCCATAGAAGCACATTCAGCCTGTGCCTACAATAGTCTATAAGTGCAGATTTGTACTTCTTCCATGAGAAGAAGGATGGAAAGGAACTGACAGGAAAATAGACCAGTTCCCTTGTCTTCAGGAAATGCCACCATGAGTTTTCACCTGTCCTTCCCTCATTCAGAAAGGTCCCCATATATGCTTGGAAAACTCCTTAAATTAGTCATAATAGGATCGGCTCAGCTCTTGTAACAAGTAACCCTAAATCTCAGTAACTTACCACAACAGAGGTTTTCTCATCCATGCAAAGATCAATATGGGTTAGGCACCTTTCCTGAGTGGTTCTCTTCCATGTAGTGATCCAAGGATTCCATCTTGAGGCTCTACAATTTGGGTACACAACTTCCACAGACTCTGCCAAAGGGGAAGAAAGAAATGGATGAGGCACACTGCCTTTCAACTATCTTTGTTTGGAAGCTTGTCACTTCCATTCAAAACCCATTGGCCAGAACTAGTCACAGGGTTCCAACTCCATGGCCACTCCCCTACTCCTCCTTCAAGCCCCAGCTCAGAGAGCACCTGCCCCAGGAAGACTTGCTTGGTTCCTCCTGCCCTCTTCCAAAAAAAACTAATTGCTTCATCCTCCTTTATGTTTCCCACAGCACAGAGAGCACCTGCCCCAGGAAGACTTGCCCCATTCCTCTTGCCCCCTTCCAAAGAAAACAAATTGCTTCATCCTCCTTTATGTTTCCCACAGCACTTTTGATACATATCCCTAATTTATGTTTCTCAGATTGCCTTGTAAATTTGCTCTCCCACTATTTTGCGAGCCCTAAAAAGGCAAAAATAAAAAAAATGATTGTTTCTTTTTCTAACCTCTATCACTGTGGCAGGGAAGTGGCCAGGATTTAATAGATGTTTAGTGAATGAATGAATGAGCAAGTGAGTGAATTACAGCTTCATAAATAGCTATAAACTTGCGAGTCTCCTGCTGTGTCTAATCACAAAAGCATGCAATCAGCATCTTCATGAAGCCATCCTTAACTCTTCTGATGTGGAACTGTTCCTTGACTACATTTCTCCTTCTGGGAATGGCAAGGAACCAAAGTCAAGGAAATACCAGATAACAATAAAGCCCAGGATCAGGAACCATGAATTAGTACAGCAGTACTTGGATGGCAAACAGGTCAGAAATGAAAACTGGACCTCCAGGCATTAACACACTTTCCAGGATGTGCCACCCCTTCCCCTCCAGCCCCCACCAAACACACAGAGTGCCTGGTTCAAAACCCCCAGGGCTGCTGGTATTTCCAAGACCACAGTCCAAACCTTCACAAGAGATGAGCTGAGCCAAGCCAATCCCCAACTGGCAAGAATGAATGAAAGAACTCAAGATTTGTCAGCTGAGGAGCCTCTGAGAAAAAGCAAAAATTTAAGCTTCCTAAGATTCATCACTCTTGCCATATGCTGCAACTTTTCCATTCATACCAGCAATTGTGGGAATTTCAGCTTCTGAATATAACATTGAGAAATTAACTAAGAGTTTATAAATAAGTCCTGACTCAGAGCAGGGCCCTTGTTAATGTTCTTGTGTGAAATGATGTTGCAATCAAGGCCCTTACTGTTTGGGACAGTACCCAGCAAGTAGGAGGTCCTCACTGTCTTTCTATGACCTTGTTACTACCAGTCCTTGCCACCTCTCTGATATCAGAACTGATACTCTCTGGGGCTCTCGGGTTGTGCCAAAAATCAAAACATTATGCCAAGACAAGAGCTGGGAGAAGGACATAGAGCATGGGAATGTGAGAAGTATAATACAAAATTGCAGCAGGGTAGTGCTTTGTGTTCTGGCCAAAGCAGGACCACCTCTAGGTCCTGGGTCCCCTGACTCTATAAACAATTTGAGTGACCCAGAATCAGTGTGTCAGTCCCATTCTGGCAGGCTGGCCTCACCTGATCCTGCAAAAGACATAATGTACTTTCCAATATGATCAATCTTCTTGCCACAGACAACCCTGTAGGCCAAGTCCTAGAGCTACCCAGGGCATCTGGTCAACCCCAGATGGTGGTCAAGCGTCAGAGAGAGCCCTGAGGATCAGGTTCTGCTCTAGACGCAGAGTATCTGGTTGGGATGGCTTCATAATCAGAGGTTTGAGTCATAGAAAAATATAAAGCAGATAATAAATGTCACCTATAATGTTTTCACCCAGGATTACCCTCTATTGAAATTTTATTCTATTTAAAACTAGTGTTTTGGGGGGCACCTGGGTGGTTCAGTCGGTTAAGTGTCTGCCTTTGGCTCAGGTCTGGGATCGAGCCCTGCATCGAGCTTCCTGCTCAGCAGGGAGACTGCTTCTCCCTCTCCCTCCGCCCCTCCCCCCTGCTTGTGCACTCTCTCTCTCCCTTCCTCTCTCTCTCAAATAAATAAATAAATAATCTTAAAAAAAAATAAAGCAGTCTCTTTCAGATTTACTTTTCAAATTCAAAATTTTCTGATGCCATTTCCTCACAAAAACTCAGTTGAGAGAAATAAGAGAAACGGGAGATTTCTTGAGAGATAATCAGAATATTGATTTCTGTAGACACTACAAGCCTGATTTTTGGAGTAAGCAGAAGATGAGACTTAATCAGGAGATATCATTCTGGCATGATATCACATGCTGATCTCTGCTTTGACATTACCGCATTGGCCTATTTGAAGGAAGATTTAAGAAACAACCTTATATGAGACTTACTTGGTTTATGTAGGGATGATAAGGACTAAGTGTCAATTAGGAGAAGTCACAAGATACATTTCTCTAAGGCATAGCTCATCTGTTTTTGTCTTACAGATACTTTGACCATTTAAAGGATCAGACTTTCCTCTTCGCTTTGACTGGTAGGAAGCTCAGAGCCAAATTTATAGTTCATCTCTAGTAAGTGCGTAATTTATGGCAGGCAGTTTGTTCACTAACCTTCCATTTAGTTCAATGGACTTTCCTTACCCAATTTTTCCTTCGTCCCGGTTTTCTCACTACTTAGTTTTTACTGTATTGTGCTCTGCAAACCACCTTGAAATTGTTTTCAAACAATGAAGCCCCCTTGATGGGCGCCTGGGTGGCTCAGATGGTTAAGCGTCTGCCTTTGGCTCAGGTCATGATCCCAGGGTCCTGGGATCGAGTCCCACATCGGGCTCCCTGCTCCTTGGGAGCCTGCTTCTCCCTCTGCCTCTCTCTCTCTCTGTCTCTCATGAATAAATAAATAAAATCTTTAAAAAAAAAAAAATGAAGCCCCCTTGAATATCCAGCACGCATCCAGTTGCAGGAGCACTCTATCTTGTAGGGTCCTCTTGTGGATAACTCCACTGAAGACTGTTTTATAACATGAATGCTTCTCCCACTGTATTGCACTTCTTAAGAACGTAAACTAGGTCTTACTACTTGGCACCTGGTATATACCAAACAGTTGAAAAATGCTTGCTTGAGTGAATGAGTGCAGGGATGGGGGAATGTTTTGAAATGATTGAAAAATGTGCGAAAGTGACTTCCATTGTGGTATTCATTGCACATGACAATTTGCTTTAAAATATTGTGATAATGTTATCATAAGATAGCTCTATAAAAATTAGGATGAAATTTTAACATCAGGATTTTTCAGTGCCATCCACAAAGTCTTGTTCTGCAAAATGTCTGTCTGGCTGAAAATATGTTTGAAGCTCTTTATTCACTGTGAATGCAAACATGTAGCTCTGTGAAGCAGGTCCTATTGAATACGATCTGCTGTCAAGCTGAAGATGTTTTTTCAAGTCACAAAGTCTTTAAGCGAAAAATGCTTTAGTGTTTGGATTAACACAGCACAAGCAAATCTTTTCTATGGGGAAAGTAGCATAGTCTAGACATGTAGATTATTCTCAGAACCCCTGAGGGACCATGAAAGCCGTCACCTCAGTAAGTCCTAAACCCAAGGCTTCTGAGCTCTCTGGGTTGTGTAAAGGTTTCTGTAGTCCTAACTGCCATACCAATAGCCAATGGCTTACATTTTCACAGTACTCTACAAGGCACACAGTAAGGCAAAAATTATTGTTATTTTCTGAACATTTACTATGTGCCATGTGCTAGGGTCAGCACTTTACATGTATTTAGCAGGGAAAACATTGATATTAATAATCATCTTTCTACCTGCAAAGTAGAGTAAATTCCCAGATCTCCTCTTTGTGCTGAGAGAAGATGATGGGTGGGGATGCAAATGAGGAAGCTGATAGAGAGCTAAACGACATCAAGAAATGACTCAGAAAGACCCACAGGAAGGTAAGATGGTGGAGGGGCAGAGGACAAGAGAGACTTCAGAAAGAAAGGTCTGTGGGGCACGTGGGTGGCTCAGTTGGTTAAGCATCCGACTCGATCTCGGCTCAGCTTCCGGAGTTCAAGCCCCAAGTTGGGCTCCATGCTGGGCATGGAGACCACTTTAAAAATAAGAGAGAAAGAGAGAGAGGAGACAGAAGAGCCCGAGAAAGGTGGAACAGCTGCTGTGGGGAAATAGAAATATTTAAATGGGACAGGGACGCTCATGACATGGTGTGCAATGTAATGATTCCATGAAATAAATACGAAAATACAAGTGAGGCATATGAGGAATTGGATACTAAAACATGCCTGAGTTACATACATAATCTCTTTCTCTGTAAGATTCATTACTCTATAGCAAGTGTCAGCAAACTACAGCTCATGGGCCAAATCTGTCCAGCCTGGTTTTGCAAATAAAGTTTATCAGAACACAGACACGCCTATTCATTTTAAGAATGGACTGACTGCTTTCACACTATAACTGTAGAAGTGGGTGGTTGCAATAGAGCTATGGCCTTATGGCCTTCCACACCTGTAATATTTACTTTCTAGCCCTTTACAGAAAGTTTGCCGACTGACCCCTGCTTTCAACTCCTAAATAAGAAATACAGAGTATCTGTGAAAGGAGAATAGTTTATCAGTCAGGTTAATGGTGTCAGGGAAATTTGGAGTCAGTAAACCTGAATTAAAGATATAGTCACTGTTTTCTAGGCCAAGTTTTCCCATCTGTAAAATGGGATTAATAATACATGCTTCACAGAGTTATAAGGAGACTCAAATGTGAAAACCATTTCGTAAAACCTGCTTTGTAATTCATAAACATTGGGGAAATGTCAGGTATTGCTGATAATGAGTCACATGTTCAAAAATTGGAAATAACAAACATTGCAGAAGCCTCAGGTATGACTGAGTTATATACCATCCCCCACGATGTCCTTGGACAGGAAGGAGCTGCACAAAGGGCCCTGTAAAGATTCTTGAAAAGACACGATCTTTCTACTACAATTAGCAGCGTACCACTTTTTGTCTTAAAAGTTCCTATCAAAAGTTTAGCTTGACATTTTCCTCTGTGAACACGTTCCTTTTCCATGAAGCCCATCAACTATGCAAGTTCATTCACCCATAGGAATGTCACCAGGCTAAGGAATAAATAAAGGTCATACACCTTTAAAAAATATTTGGGTTAAAGCAATGCAAATGAAACCATCACAATGACTTAACCAAGAGAAGACTATATGCATTTCAGTCTTTCTTTTTTTTTTTAAAGATTTTATTTCTTTGAGAGAGAGAGTGAGTAAGAGAGAGAGAGAGAGCACAAGCCAGGGGGAGAGGCAGAGGGAGAAGCAGGCACCTGCTGAGCAGGGAGCCTGATGTGGGGCTCGATCCCAGGACCCTGGGATCATGACCTGAGCCGAAGGCAGACGCTTAATGACTGAGCCACCTAAGCGACCCCATTTCAGTCTTTCAACAAATAAAGGGTGTTCATAAAGTCCTTATCTCATTTTTTAACTTGCAGAGCTTAAATTGTGGGCATGGAAGACAAACACCCTTCCAATGACATTTGAAGGCAAATTCATAAATTCATTTAGAACAACTAGAATATATCTTGGCATAATCACCATCCATCATGACATGAGGCTCAGATGCTCAGTTTACTCTTTCAGTCCCTTGAAGTCTAACTGGCTTAAATTCCATCATGAAATACAATTTTGTTGCATCAACAAAGTCTTCAATATGCCTCTATAAAATATGATAAATCAAGTGAACAAGTGGCCAAGCAATTGATCCACCTTTCTCTGAATGGCATTTAAGGGCTTATTTATTAAAGTTTAGGAGAGCTAGAATACATAATTATACACTTCCACATGACCATCCATCTTCCCTGTTGCCCATTTGCTCCTGAAAGATAAAACAGTCTCCTTGTTGATTTGTCATTGATGAAATCCGTGTCGGTAAACTTCATCCAAGTAGAAGTTAAAATGTTATGCATTGCACTATTCTGGTTGAAAGCAGAGAATTTTCATCTCTCAACTGATAAAGACTTCAATGTGCTAGCCATCTAGAAGCCATTATTGCAATTATAATTACCCTATTTTATTTATTGGGCTTGGGGAAAAAAGAATAAATTGCATATTGTGGAGTTGTCCTTTAATACTTTAATAAGTTTGCTTTTATTTATTTATTTATTTTTTAAGATTTTATTTATTTGACAGAGAGAGAGACAGTGAGAGAGGGAACACAAGCAGGGGGAGGGGGAGAGGGAGAAGCAGGCTTCCCGGCGAGCAGGGAGCCCAATGCGGGGCTCAATCCCAGGACCCTGGGATCATGACCTGAGCTGAAGGCAGACACTTAACGACTGAGCCACCCAGGCACCCCATAAGTTTGCTTTTAAATAGTATTCAGAGGGTATCTTGCATACCTTTGACCTAAGGCATTTTAATTCTTTAATTCTTTAATTCTTTAGATAAAAATATGTACAATAAATTTATAATGAGTGATATTTTTAATTAGCAATGTTTGTTCATAATTCCTTCTTACATCAGAATTATTTTCTCTTGGGGATTTTTTTCTAATGGAGGAGGAGAAGAAAGAACCATAAAAAACTCAAAATTATCTTTTAGTGCAATGAGTAGTGGTTCCTAAACATGGCAGCTCATCAGAATCATCTGAGAACTATTAAAAATTCAGATTCCTAAATCCACTTGAACCAACCAAATACAAATCTCTGAGGGGGTAGTCATTTTTATTCTTAACAAACATCCAGATTACTCTTTCACAGCCAGTACTCTTCCACAGACTGGAAACTGTTTGGAGAGCAACAGGATCAAACAGCACCACTTGGCATGTCCTCATTCCAATGGATTGATCTTGCACTGTTGAAAAAATAGTTCACAGAAGACAAAGGTCAAAGATTCAGTTAAAAATTAATACATGAGGGGTGCCTGGGTGGTGCAGTCGGTTAAGCATCCAACTCAGTTTCGGCTCAAGTTGTGCTCTCAGGGTCATTAAGACTGAGCCCCGCGTTGGGCTCTGTGCTCAGTGTGGAGTTTGCTTGAGATTCTCTCTCCCCCTCCCTCTGCCCCTCCAGCTTGTACTCTCTCTAAAAGAAATAAATAAATCCTTAAAAAATTAATACATGAGACCTCTGTGGATGAAAATATATTATTATATTAAAGTTCATAAAAGATCAAAGTAAAAAAAAAGAAGAGAAAGTATGAGGAGGCAGCTGTCCCTACCAAATATTAAGACATATAAAAAAAAGCACAGTAATTGAAAGTAATATGGTACTGGAACAAGAACAGAAAAAGAGGCCTATGGAAGAAAACAGACAAGTCAGAGTTAGACCCATATATAAATGGAAATGTATTGGTACAACCCAAATCCATGGGGAAAAGAGGAAAAGATAGCCTATATAATAGATATAATCAGGAAATTGGTTCACTCTATACAGAAAAATAATACTGGATCACTACCTAACACCACTTGCAAGGTAAACATCAAGTGGATTTAAATCCTACATGGAAAAGGTAGAAATAGTAGGTTTAATAATGTTGGAGAATATCTTTAGGATCTAATGGCAATGAAGGACCTCTGAAAAAAAACCCCAAAAGCAAAAACTATCAAACCAAAATTAATTAATTTAATCCCATCAAAATTAAGAGTATCAATGTGAGGAAGGAAATTATGGCGAAAGTTAACAGACACAAGACACTCTGGGAGAAGATAGTTGCCATATCTAAAAGTCTCAAGAAACAAGTATGTAGAATTGTGAAGAAGGAGAAGGAGGAGTAGAAGAAGAGGAGGAGGTGGAGACAGAAGAAGAAGAAGAGAAGGAGAGGAAAGAGAAGAAGGAGAAGAAGGAGAAGGGGAGGAAGTTGTTACAACTCTTACAAACCAACAAGAAAATTTCACAAATTTCAATAGAAAAAATGGGTAAAAGATATAAATAAGCAATTATTTAAAAAGAAAACAAGGAGTCTGATAAACATATAAAAAGCTCAAATTAATAATTACAGAAAAGCAAATTATAACTATAGAATGTCATTTTACAGCATCAAATTGGTAAAAACTAGATACCAGGATAATGCTAAATGTTGGCAATGTGTGGCTCAAGGAATTCTCATGCAGAGCTCATACAGAATGTGCAGCCCTGTTGGAGATCCATACAGCTGTGTGATCAAATTAAGTGTAGTCATATTCTATGACCCAGCATTCTAGCTCCTGGGAGTGTTGCAGAGACATTCCAACATAGGTCAATAAGGGAATGCATGATAATATTCATGATCGTATTGCTATGGTGGTGGGAAATTGGAAGCAATCCTGGTATCCAACACCAGGAGATGTGTAAGTTCAATGTGGAATATTATGCAGCTGTTAAAATCAACAGGCAGATATACACAAAAGCATAAGGAAAGATTAAAACCAGTGTTGAACACGAAAAGAAAAAGAGAATGAGATCAATATAACATAATATCATTCATGAAAATTAAAAACCCATGTGCAAAAACAACAGACACTTTGTAAGAACACATATAAATAAAAGCATACACGTGAATCATTTAAAAATGGTTGACTATGAGTGGGTCAGGGAAACAGATGGGGGGAATGGAAATTAAAAGGATGTAAGGGAGGGAGGGAGGGAAAGGCAGGAGAGGGGATGGAATGCGGGGAAAAACAAAGGAAGGAAAGAGAAGGAGCTTGCTCTCCCAATAATAATAGTGCGCCAGGAAATATGAACTGTGATTAAGTGAATTCTCTGAGTCCGAGGGCCAAAGAAAGAGAGAGAAAAACATCAATATCCTAAGCACGTATTGCTTTGTATCTGAATTGTTGTGCAGCCTAAGCAACTTCAAAAAAAAAGGGTAGATGTTAGTTCTTCGCAGGTCCAAGTGATGTGTGAGACTGCCCAGCCCTGTAAATCCCTTCAACCCTGACCACTGGATTCACTAGGAAGGCTCAGGTAGTTGTCCCAAATTCCTTGCCCAGCGGTCTTAGAACCAGATCCTTGTCTTTCATTTCTCTGTTTGTCTGTGAATAAATATATACATTATTCTTGTTCTTTTAATTCTGTAACCTCTTCAGAGCAGTTAAAAATTATGTTAAAAACTCATTAACTTTGACGAGATATTGATGAAGCCAGCGGTTAATTACGAGCCAGCTGGTGTTATGGCAAGAATTAAAAAGTTAGACATTGGAAGTTTGTTTAAAAAAAACACAACAACAACAAAAAAGCCACACTGCGTTCACTTGGAGGATTGCTGAGACAGTGTCACTTGCCGATGACCTTACGATACAGGTCAAGGAGACATCTGTCAAACAACAGCTCGGAATTGCCTTCCTTTACTCCATTACAGCGCTGGTGTCTTCCAGATTCTCCCTCGCTGAGAAAATAAAAAGTAAGGGCTATAAATTCCCATGCTTCATGGTGTTAATTGATTGCAAGCTGGGGTCAGAAAGACATTTCTCCCCAAGGAGTACTCCTGCACAATTTAGAGGCACTGCGGGGGTTCTAACATGCCTGAAAAGCATTAAGCGGTGGTCACTGTCAAGTACCAAATAGCAAAATTTAGTATGCTCTCAGTTTGTGCTCACAAGGGAAGCGTGAGAGCATTCAGGGGTTCCCATCTCCTTAAGAGTGAGGGTTTTTAATAAGCCTCTCCCCCAATTAGTCTTTCCTTTGGTAGTCCAAAAAAAGTACAGTTTTTAAAGAGAAAATAAATTGTAAAATATAGTCATGGGTTTTTTTTTTTAAAAAAAAAGACGAAAAACAAACAGAAGGGAAAAAGTGTATCCTTTTCAAAAGACTGTCTCCAACACCTAAATAGAAAGAGTATATGATGGACATTATAGAACAAGGATTCAGGGTGCTGATTTGGGGTTTCATCAGACCTCAGTCAAGCAGGAAAGTACCCTGACCTCCTTACCTGACACAGGTGAGTTAGTGAAGCGATATAAGCCTCAGTCCTTCATCTGCATCATGGGCATCATACTTGTTCCTGCCTCATCAGCTTTGTATCAGTAAATCAATCGAGCTACATAGAATACTCAGGACTACCCGGGAGTGTGGGAAATACCCAGTAGATGTTCATGATTTATTTCCCAGGTAAGCAGTGCAGTGCAGGGCCTGGAACCAAGCGTCCAAGCTTCACCTCCAAGGATTTGCCACCTGCTTCCAATGACACTTCCAATAACATTGGGAAATTCGGGGACCTCTTCAAGTTTCAGTCCCCTCATCCATAAAATGAATAATAATAGTCCCTGCCTCACAGCATGTGTTGGGATTAAATAATCCGTGTAAAGCATGAAAATGTCTGGGACATGGTGATCTTTCTCTAATATTAGCTATTACTTAATGCTGTTCCGATTACTACTAGTAGTCGTACTGTTGCTATTCGAATAAACCCTTTATGGATGCTGACACAGCCAGCAGGGATCAAAACACTTGGTGGAACTTTGCAATGCACATAGAAAAATGTATGCAGATGGAGATATAAAATGACTTTCTCCAAAGCCCTGAAAGGGGCCCAAGCAGAAAGTGAACGCTTATTTCTAGCACCTTTGGTTCCTACCCCTCTGCTTAAGCTGTTAAAAAGCAGGGATGTCTCTGGCCTTGCCCCTTCCAAGCCCTCACCCTTTGGGGAGATGGGCAGCCTGTGAGCTGTGCTGAGTGACTTTCCTACTAATTATCACAGCACTCCCCCACCTTGTCTGTGGCTTGCACTTCCTCTGGCCCGGGATGCTCTCTAGCTGAGCACCTAATGGTGGATTCAGCTATTATCATCTCTCACCCATCAGCGAATAATCATTATTGTTTACTCTTTTCTCTTTTATGAGGAGCACAGTTACAAAGAAGGTTTTCTTTCCTGTTTCCCATGAGGCTCTTTATTTTATAGACCTGCTCTCAACTTTGCACAGCTTTATTCTATTTCAGAAAACTACTCATCATTTACTGATGTGCAACATTTAAAAAAAGGGTTTTTTTGCTCCCACAAATCAAAATGTTCAGTCCAAGCCTTACTGATCTTGACCTCCCTCATTTCTGTGAAAACAAACCTTCTAAACTCATCTTCGGACATTTGCTTTTTCCCATACCTATTCCATATGGCTTCTCTCCCTAATGTTATTTCATTTTGAGAAACTGAGGGGAGGCATGTTTGTGTGGGAATTGCCATGAAAA
This sequence comes from Mirounga leonina, assembly GCF_011800145.1. Taxonomy (NCBI): domain Eukaryota; kingdom Metazoa; phylum Chordata; class Mammalia; order Carnivora; family Phocidae; genus Mirounga; species Mirounga leonina. Next base: position 24,169,640 of record NW_023270268.1, read on the forward strand.
ATGAAGCTTAGGATACTGTAAATGCTAATTAGTTCAGAACAATGGGGCAAATACCCAACCAAGAAATTCCTTTGTTTCCTTAGAGGTTATAGAAATACCTTCTCTTACTCCCCCATTGATGACCCTTAGAAGCCTTAAATAATTAAATACTTTGAACCACAAACAATCTGCATCCAAACTTAGAAATAAAAACAACCAACTATGGTTGGAGGGGACATCATCCTAAATTCTTCCCAATTCTATTCTCACAACTAATTTTCTGATTTTTTTTTTTTTTTACTATGAGTATTACTTTTGTAATCAGGGAAAAAAAAAACCTTTTTAAGAAAGTTTTATAGGTAAAATTGAAAGAAGTAGGCAGATGATCTCATCAAACCAATACTTTCCTCTTCCCTCCTTTTCCAGAGATATTGGGGAAGGATTGCTAATAGCAGTGATGCCTGATTGTGTTGCGGGCTGGGTTTCGGAAGGCTTACAATATCGTCTCTCTGCCAAGCATCCGATATCACATTTTTAGCTTACTGTTTGGGGTCTCATGTTTTTGCAATCCAATTCTTGACTCATTGTATGTGTGTACGCACACTTTGTTCCAGACTGTCTGTCAGAAGAACACTTCTTTCTAAATGAAGAAAAGTGTTTCTGGTGAATGCCAAGACTATATGAGGAATCATAGTGCAGGGTTGCTATTTCTTTGTTCCTGCTGGTTAATTCTTTTAAAGACAAAATCAAGGGCAAGTGTGCCTCTAAGAAAATGTTTTGTAGGGCACACACCACTTGTACCTTTTGAATGATCACAAACTGCATTTTGCCAACTTTTGATCAAGGTGACAAATCTTGGCTCACAAAAGAAATTTAGCGATGTGTCAGCCCCATCAATAAGCTCTAAGGAAAAGTAATTCATTTTTAATGGAAATTCTGTTTACAAAATAAACTAGGTATATAACCAAACTCTAAGAGGAGATAACTCACCCTGGCAAATAGGCTGCATACCTAATAGCGTAAAATAAAAGTGAAGCAGAACACATTGTACTTACAGAAATGAAGTACATGCAACATTTTATAGTTACTACAACAGTGATTTTACATCATACAGAAGCTTTTGTGTTCAGCTTTGATTTAGATTCAAGAAGTACAAAAAAAAAGTTGGGAAAGATGAAAAAGGAATGGAGCCATTATATTAAGTAAAATTTTATCCTTATTTTTTAAAAATCTTTAGACCAATACAAGTTCCCTTTGGTGCCTAGAATTTATTGGGTCTTTGCCAATTTCTATCCTCCACTGGTTTAGCTCCTCTTGCTCCTTAATAAAGGTGACATCATTCCCATTACAGATATTATGAAAACATTGCTTAAATTCTTTTGTTTCTATTCTTTTTTTTAAGATTTTATTTATTTATTTAGAGAGAGCAAACAGGGGGAGGGGCAAAAGGAGAGGGAGAGAGAGAATCTCAAGCAGACTCCACACTGAGCCTGGACCCCAATGCGATGCGGGGCTCGATCTCACAACCCTGAGATCATGACCTGAGCCAAAATCAAGAGTCAGAGCTTAACTGACTGGGCCACCCAGTCGCCCCTCTTGTTTCTATTCTATAATTTGTATTTGCTACAACTCCGTAGGCAAGTGGGGTGATTAGCATTATTCCCAATTGGCAAATGAGAAAACCAAGACACTGAGAGGCTCTGCTGCCCCCTGAAAATGACTGAAAGAATCCATCCAACAACTTTGGGTACACACCACCCCCATGTGCCAGGAGAACCAACAGATGAGTGGCGCTACTGTCGGGCTAAATGAACATAAGCTCCCTCTAAGTGTACTCAATTTCCACCACACGCACAGAAACAAAAAGAATTAAACAGAGTCCTTGGAAAATAGAGAAACAAAAATCAAAGCCTCATCTACTAGAACTTGTGAGGCTGGAGTAACAAAAAGATAATCGCAGGATAACTAGTGATGATAATTGAGATCCTCAAAGATGCTTGAAAATAGTCCAAAGATTTAAACCATGACAACAACAGCAACCATTTTTCAATAAATAACAACAACAACAACAAAAGACCAAGATATAAGTTTAGGGATGTAAGACACAGAAATGAACATCCATGCTGCTAAAAATAACACAGTCATGGGCTTATGTCCCCTCTGGGTCCAGTTCCTGGCATATAGTCCATGCTCAGTCATTTCTGAAGGAAGATTAAATGCACGAAGGTCCCTCCTCAATGAGTCTAGGTCTAGCAGAGAAATAAACGTGAAAGTAAATAATTGTTATAAAGCAACATCCTCTTGATAATAATAACTAACAATTTTTGAGCACTTTTTGAGGCCAAGATCATCATGTGTATTAATTCATTAAATCTTCACAGTGGCCCTATGAGTTAAGGCCCATTAACAGCCTCACTGTACAGATAAGTAAACTGGCACAAAGTCACAGGGACAGAGAGCTGCAAAATTGGAATCAGAATCCAACATTGGTAGCGTAACATCGGTAACAACTTGTACTATTTAGTGTAACAACATGGTGTGTTGTGGAAGGAGGAGACTCTATGTTAAATTACGTCCACTGGGGTGGACTACACAAATAGCCACAATTATTCATTCCCTCTGCACTCATGCTCTCTAAAATCGACTCTACATTCCCTCCCAGCAAGGGGTGGAATGTGTTCCCATCCCATGAGTCTGGGCTGACCTTGTGACTTACTTCGGCCAATAGAATTCAGGAGTGACAGATGTTTCAGTTGTAAGCCTAGGACTCAAGAGGCCTTGCTTCTGTTTATTTTCTTGGGACTGCCATGTGAATAAGCCTGGGGTAGCCTGCTGGATCATCATCACATGGAACACAACTTCCATGTTGGAAGGCAGTTGGATAATCCCAGCTGAGGCCTCAGAGATATGAGAGAGTCTGTCCAAGATCAGCAAAGCCCACTAGATGACCTGCCGTTGATGGCAGATGCTAAAGGAGTCCAGCTGAGATCACAACTACCCAGCTGAGCCCAATCTAAACTGCCAATCCACAGAATTGGGAGCTAGATAAATAATTATTGTTTTAAGCCAGTAAGTTTTAAGATGGCCTGTTACACAGAAATAACTAAGTGATACACCTGCCGTATCAAAATTTTCTAGAATCATGCTTAGATTTTTTTTTTTTAAGACACTTAAATGATCTGGGAGGGGGAAGACATCTTAGAATTGCCAAGATAAAAATATTTTTGCCAGACCAATATGGTAAACTATTAGGATCTTACAGCAGGACTGTGTCAAAGATATAATCAAGACAAATTGAAACAAGGACCTTCACAGGCCCTGTTTAGTTGTGTGTGGTAGTTGTCTCCTATAAGGCTGCAGCCAAGGTGTCTGTTGGGTCTGCTGCCTCATCAGGTGGCTCAGTGAGGGAAGAATCAGCTTCCAAGGCCACTGCATGACAGTTGGTGGGATCCGGTTCCTCATAGACTGTTGGACTCAGGCCTTCAGGTCCTTGCTGACTGTTGGCCGGAGGCTGCCCTCCGGTCCTTGCCTGAGGACCCCTCCACAGAGCCACGTACAATATGGCAGTTTGCTTCTTCAGAGCGAGCACATGGAAAGAGTCAGAGAGAGTACAAGCAAGATGGAAGTCACAGTTTTTTACAACATAATCTTGAAATCTCTATTTCATCATATTTGCCATATGTTATTCATTAGAAGCTACTCAGTAGGTCCAGCCCAGGCAGAGGGGAAGGGAATTGCACCAGGGTGTAAATACCAGGATGTGGGGATCATTGGGAACCATTTCAGAAGCAGCCTACCACATAACCAGATTCTAGGAAATTGTGAAGATAGGAGTTTCTTAAACAGGGACTTATTCGTCAAATCTCAAAATGCTAAGGCCTCAGGAACCAACTCTTGAAACTTGAGGAGGGCGATTTTTTTTAATTCAAATTATGCTGTGATCTTTTTGTCCCAAAAGAATAACAAAGGGGGAAACTATAAATAAGTTTTAAAAGGCTTAGGAAAATTCTCAGATGCTGGTTCTATAATGGACTATTAAAGGGCATGAGGAACGTGTACAGTCGATCCCTAATGTTTTCAGAGTAACATCAAGAAAGACAACCTTAGCTCCCCACGAAACGTCCCTCAGAGGCAGGCAAGATGGACCACTGGCCTAATCTGTTGTGGCATTTCTTATATACTTATGCATAACACTATGTGGGAATGCACTAAAAATTTAAACAAGGTGCTAGAGTTCAACAACACAGAAGGGTGCAGCTTTTGAAAAATGGAGACATAACAACCCAACACAGTTGTCTCAGGCCCTTGATGCGCCGGTGCTCCCTTGTAATAGTTCCGTCCTCAGAAGTCCGTCTAAATCACAGATTCAAAAAGCATGCCTTGGTTCCTCACAGAACTAAGGAGGAGAAAACCAGGTTTTACTGTTAGAGAGGGGAGGGAAATATCTGACTCCATATGACAGGGCTCTCTTTTCTACTTACCTTATGTTCAAGTGTTTAAAACAGCAAAGCCATCTATTTTGCCCTCAGGCAACATCTAAGTAGATATTTTCGGCATACACTTGGGGCTGGAGGGGATTCGTTTCCCTCAAGTTTCTGAAGAGAAGAGTAAGCATGGGTGCCTTGAGGCTTCTGCTTTAGGATACACACAGTAGGGCGGATAAATATTGCTAGCTAACGCAGGAGCGCGTAATTAAAAGGTAAACATCCCTCCGTGAAAAGAATGAATTTGAAAGTTTCCACATAAGCAGAGGCAAACATTTTGACATTGTAAGAGCAGTAGCTTCTGTCAATCAACCTGAATTTTCTTTAAGCCTTAACATATAAGTCACATTGAGAGGGTTATGCATTTCACAAGTGGATTTATATATAAATACTTTTGCTGGCTCCAGTTCAACACAACAAAAGAAGTCAAACATTAGTCTGTATTTGTATTTCTTTGCTGAAGTGTTTTGACATAAACGGCGCACAATCCTAGCTGAAAAGCAGCAGGCAGTTTGGAACTAACTGCTCCTCACACTTGCATTCTTTGTGATATGATTTTTTTTTTTTCTACTCAGAAAATGAGAAATCTTACGAGTGAAAAGTTCGCTCAAACTTAAGAGAAAAAAAAAATGTTAAGGCAGCATAGCGTTTCTGAAAACTTCGAGCTTCGTGCATTAATTCACTTTCTGCAACATCTCAGAATGCCTATAAGTATCAAATTCCCCAATTCCAGCTGCACAATTGATGGTCAGCATGTAGAGTTTTTGAAGACAGAAAGTAGTACCTATTACCTCTAGAAGTCCCTCAGGATGTAGGGATCACTGGGAACCATTTCAGAAGCTTCTATTTTTTAACCGGTTCAGTTCTTCCAAAGCAGAGGAAAGGCATTCTTCGTTAAAAACCACTAAATATCCAAGTCACGTTGCAAAAATACTGTCAAAGATACGGATGGAAAGGAATTTTTCAGAAATTTGCATGGAGTTAGAAACACGCCTCTGGAAATCATCTGTGTAGTCAGTTATTGACACAATAATGCGGAATCACATGGAGTTAGAAACACACCTCTGGAAATCATCTGTGTAGTCAGTTATTGACACAATAATGCGGAATCACAAACCACCCTAAATCTCACGGACATGGCACACAGTCGTTACCCTCAAACTCAGCAGCGGCAGGTTGGATGCCTGTAGGTGGGACAACGGGCTCCAGGCTGCAGGTTCAATTCAGATCTGCTCCATGTGTCTCTCATCCTCCTTGGATTAGCAGGTGCCGGGTTATTATTTCTTATTTCTCGCTCTGGGACTCACGCTAAAGCAGTGTCGACATGAGGTATGCCGTCCTCTCCAAGGATCACCCAAGTACGAAAAGGCTAACCCAGTCACGCAAGCATGTCCAAAGCCTGTGCTTGATAGGTACTAAGACTCCTTTGGCTAAAACAACTTCCACAATCAAGTCCAAAGTCCAGGGGCGGGGGATTATATTCTGCCACAATGAGGCCATGGCAATAAATCGGTCTTCCACACTACCATTCCTGGGTGTTATTGCCGACCTTAAATCACCAGTGTAAGAGGTTTGCTTTCTTCCGTATTTTACCTATCGGTGTTATATTTAAAAATTAAGAATCCAAAGTGTTTATTTTTTCAAAAAATGTTTGTATTTAATTGAAAATCTGCATGCAAAGGGCAATCAATGGTTAAAAAAATTCCCATGATTGTGAGATTTATGCCAACTATGAATACATGGATGTACAATTTATACAGTATTGATTAAATTCAGAATTACATTTAGATTTAGATCTATAAGTCTTTTACTATTTGCATCCTTTTCTAAATAGCTTATTGGAAGTCAACTGGGCTGTAGCCCGTACCTTACTGAGTTCTTAAAGGTAGCATATTATTCCAAAGATGGTAAATTTTAAACAAAACAAGATGAAAAGGAGCTAATATAAATGATAAAATTCCAATTGCATTTTGCCTGTCAGTTCAAAAACTGGCCCCCGTATGAAATAGGTAAGAAGAAACTGAAGAAAGGGGCCATTCCACATCGGTCGGTGGCAGTTTTAATAAGCAAGGGGACTGACTTACGAGGTTTGTCTTGAGCGGCCGCGAGATGAGTAGATCCCCCCACCCGCCCGCCAGAATCTTCAAAGTTTATACAGAGGCCTTAAGTTACTGGGTTCAGTTACACGTACCATCCAGACGGTCCCAGCAACACACTGCTCTCTCAAGGCTGTGTCCTTGGAAACGGCTCCCACTCCAGGAACAGTGGACACACTGCACATTGCGAGGACAAGAGAAGGAGCTGAGGAGCCTCCAATCACTGGGTTCAGCTTACGGGTCAACGGAAGGTCACGGCCACTCTGTGACCTCCTCTGCAACTCCAGCCCTCTACCAGCTCTTCCGACCTTACCCACACACCCCTCCTCCTCCGTGTGTGCTGAGCGGTCAGCAACGTTAGCATGGGGGTGGCTCCGGGGGTAGGTCTCTGGCTGCATCGGAGGCAGATGCCACAGCAACAATATAGATAAGAGAAAAAAGATAGAATAACATAATAACTCCCAAAATGAGTGAACACTTTTTTCCAACAAAAGCCCCATAATCTGAACCACTAATTTATTAAGTCCCCTAGGCTAAGGGTCGGATCACTCGGGCGTTTACTTCTGTCCTCCTTGTGATTTAATGAAGATGATACAGTAGCATCTTCATCAGGTATGAACACACATTCTGTTTGTATAGCAGCTCGGGGGCCTCCTTGTAAGCCAGGAATAATGTCCCAGGCCATCGAATTTTGGGGTTTTTTTTGGGGGGGGGTTGTTGTTGTTTTTTTTTTAAGATTTTATTTATTTATTTGAGATAGAGACAATGAGAGAGAGAGAGCATGAGAGGGGGGAGGGTCAGAGGGAGAAGCAGACTCCCCGCCAAGCAGGGAGCCCGATGCGGGACTCGATCCCGGGACTCCAGGATCATGACCTGAGCCGAAGGCAGTTGCTTAACCGACTGAGCCACCCAGGCGCCCTCATTCTTTTTTTTTTTTAAAGATTTTATTTATTTATTTGAGAGAGATAATGAGATAGAGACAGAGAGAGCATGAGATGGGGGAGCGTCAGAGGGAGAAGCAGACTCCCCGCTGAGCAGGGAGCCTGATGCGGGACTCGATCCCAGGACCCTGGGATCATGACCTGAGCCGAGGGCAGTCGCTTAACCGACTGAGCCACCCGGGTGCCCCCAGGCCATCGAATTTTGGAACAGCTTTTCTCAACAGACTCATTTCCGTGTTCAGAAGGACAAGCTTTGCCAGCTATTATTTAGGACTTGCTAGGCGAATTTAGTAAAGACTTCAATGACCTCCCCCAACATTAATAAAATAAATAATATAAATAAATAAATAATAAACTCGATATTTTAGTCCCCCTGAGACAGAGCAGCAACTTCAACTTCTTCTGTCCCTTTGAGGCTTTATATGACAACCCCAAGTCAAAATGGCCCAATTCTTGTATACTTTTCCTCCAGAATCCTAGATTAGCTAAACTCCAGTGGCCTGATTAGCTAGAAAGTTTCTTAGTCCAGAATGTACTAGTTTCTAAAACAAACAGATGTGTGACGTCGACACAGCAACCTTGCTTTCTCTGGAATAAGTTATAAAAAATGTCTATCTATAGCAGTATCTCTTTTCCAATGGAGCATAAAGAGTGGTAGCGAAACCACTCACTTCCAATTATTCTATAGAAACCATTTCACGTTGCTTTTGGGTGCAATCACACGTTCCTTCAACGGGAATTTAGTATAAGGGTTTTTTGGTGTGGTTTTTTTTTAAGATTTATTTATTTATTTTAGAGAGAGACAGAGAGAGAATGCAGGGGTGGGAGGGGCAGAGGGAGAGGGAGAGAGAGAATCTCAAGCAGACTCCCCACTGAGTGTGAAGCCCAATGCAGGGGTCAATCTCACAACCCTGAGATTATGACCTGAGCTGACCTGAAGAGTCAGACACAAACTGACTGAGCCACCTAGGCGCCTAGTATAAGGGTTCTATCTCTTATAGACTATATCCACTTAGGAGCAAGGAAAAATCACTTTATCTGTGTAAATTTTTCCTGTTTGCCCGTAATTTGACTTCAAATTCCTTCAGGTCAAGGATTGTTCTCTTGGCATCTCTGAAAACATCTATGTCTTGTCGTTATGAAGCATTTGATGCATCTGCCCAAATGAATTGAATTACTGGATTGCACCTTTTATAAATCCATTGGCTTAAAAGAGTATTTACTAGTCTCTTGGGGAAGACAATGATTGTTCTTGACAGCAGTAGGTAAATTATGAAAAATGAGGAAAATCATCGGAATGAGAGACCAAACATTGAGTCAAATATAGTTGGGCTCCAACCAAAATGGCAGGAGAAACTGTATTAGCTTCATGGGAAACCACTGGAGCTGGATTTCATCACCTGTCTTGAAAGAGAATCTTCATTTGCACAAACATGTTTTGGCTGGAACATGTAGAGAGTGAATGCCTGGTAATACATTGGACTCAATAAAACTGTGCTGGTTGCAAATAATTTTATCTATGCAGCAAAAGAAAAATCATGAAAGCTAGAACACTTAAAAGAGATCATGGAAGCTCTCTAGAATACAAGCCTGTAGACATATGTATAAATTTGATTAACTTGTTTAAGTAATGACACGTTCAAATGTCCAAATATAAGTCCCACTCTATCAGCTAAAGCCTATTAAGACCTTGGTTTTGCCTTCAGAAAATAGCTTAACAAAATTCTTAGGGGCACTGAGACAATGATGTGATTTTTATGTAGCAATAACCCACTTAAACAATGTTCCTGGCTTACTTTCAGAAGTTCAAAAACAATCATTACAAAACAAACTCACATGGTTAAAGATACATATCACCATATACTAATTTTTCTTCAATTTTATTGAAATACACACAGATAAGCTCTAAAAATAACCATCTAACAGAGCTTATTATTCTTTTTCTTAACAACAAATGATTACAATTTAAACTGATGTTAAGTTTTTCCTCTCAGTAGATGTTCCTCAGCCATAAAGCACTCAAGATATCGCTTTCTGTATAAAGTCATCTGATAAACATGTTTCTCTTCTCTGATGCCCGTTGCCCACAGTACCCAATTACTGGTTAAATAAGCATTCCCCCTTGACCAAATGATTGCCTCTCCAATTTCCTGGAATTCTAATCAAAAGAGTCATTTTAAAAAAATATATTTTTTAAATATTACAGAAAATTTTGAATAAACTAAGCATGAATCATTAGTGTAGTATAAGCAGTCTCTAATGAGGAGACTCCCACTGGTTTCAGAGTCTTACTTGATAGAACTACAAGTTGATGCTTAACCCAGCAAGCATCCCATTCTCTTTTGTCCCCAACCCTATTTTTTACTAGAATTCCAAGGGGAGGGAGGAAAAAATGATTCTCTGCCTCCTCCCCAACTCCAACCTGAATTGTTTCTTTCTGAAACATTCCTCACCCATCCTCACACTCAACTCAATCTCCCTTAATCCCATGAGGAATTTTAGAAAATGAAAAGCAACTCCTTTTATTCATAAACTCATTCATTCACCAGCTATTTATGGTTATGTGCCAGGAATTGCAATATAGTGAGGATTCTACACAGGAATTGGACGTGATTTCCATCCCACACGGAACTAATATGCTAATGAAGGAGAACAAAAGATACATGGTTACAATCAGATGTGATTAATGCTGTAATGGGGACATTCAGCATGCTCTTGGAGTAGAGAAGAGGGGTCTCTCCAGACAGGTGGAGGGGCTGGTTGGTCAGGGAAGATTGTTTGGAAGAAGTGATATCCACATGATATCTAGATGGGTCTAAAGGATAATTCAAAATCAATCAGGCAAAGATAGAAGGGAAAAGTGTTCAAGGCAGGGAAAATAGCACATACAAAGGCCCGGATGTTGAGAGCTTAGTACATTTGAAAAAAAATCAAACTACAATATGGCTAGAGCATAGACTCAGTATGGAGAAGAGGCTTTAAGGGAGATAATAAAGGAATAAATGAGCCTGGGAAGATAATCAGGGGCTAGTTTTTGCAGCACTTGTATTTCAAGTGAAAGGAGCTTGGATTTTACCTTGAGGGTGATGGGAACAATTGATGAATAATAAACAAGACCATGGTATAACCAGATTTGACTTTAGAGTGATTGCTTTTATCACACGTGAAGACTAGACTGAGCAGGAAGGTGGGAGGAGACAAGGAGAGGAGAGAGGAGACGAGTTAGGGGCTATAGCAGTGTTGCAGGTGAGAGACAGTGGTGGCTTTCTCAGGGGTGGAGGGAGTGGAGACGGAGAGAGGTGGAAGGATTCAAGGAGTATTATGGAGGATAGGACAATGACATTCACTGAAGAGTTGGTTAAACTCATGGGTTAAATATCAAACCCATATATCCGAAAGAAATCATTATGATGCTCAGGTTCCTACTTGACCAAGAGGGTAGATGGTCGTGCCATTTGCCAAGATACAGAGTCCATGTTGAGTCCAGAGTCCCTGGGATATGTCAGTAGCTACACTGGGTTTTGGATGAACAAGATTAGATTAGATAAATGCAGGTCACAGAAATCGGGGTGGAATTTTGACAGTCACTTGCCATATTATTTTAATGTACCCCCTAGTTGGACATTTGCCCATTTACCATAGGCCACCAACTTGGTAAAGGGGAAAGGGATCTGGGTTAGGAAGACAGGAGACTTGGGTTCTAGACCAAGCTCTGCCACCCAGAGTCTGTGTGACTCTGAGGAAATCCCTTCTAGTCTTGGTATCATCATCTGCAGAATAACAAGATTAAAATTATCCCCAAGTTTCTTTTCAGTCTCAATATTCCATTGTTATTGTTCCAGTTAATCTGTTCCTTGTTCACTAAAGTTTAGTTTTAAAAATAAGCCATCAGTAAAAAACAAAATAAAATAACGCTTAAGCAAGTCATTGAATAAGACATGTTAATAGGCCGTGAAACTCCCTTTATTTCTTTCATATCAGAAATGCTTTTAAAAATCTCCATAGCAAAAAAGTATCCTGCGTTGCTATTAATGCTTATTATTTTGGTTAGTCTACCAGATATCAGGAGCTTTGTTATGTAGCTTTACCTGTTGTCTAACACAGCTACTCATAACACAGTACCTGCATCAAAGTACCTGAAATTTAAATACTCCAGTTTATATAAACAAGAAAACATCAATAAGCACCTGACTTTGAAATTATCTTACCATCTATCTTCCCGCATTATTTTGAGTTACAAAAAAAAAATTAAAAAGAAAAGCAGTTTCCTACTCGTTTCATTATTCCTTCTGGAAGAACTGTATACCAGGTCTCATTTCTTCATAGTAATTTCCTTTGTTATCATGAGTCCCTTGCAGAAAAGAGATCTGAAATATCTTTGGAGACAGCTTCCTTTCACTGTTACATAGCCAGAAGTAGCAACCCAAGTCAACAGGGAATGAAATCAAAGCAAATTTGCTCTCATATCTCATTTAAACATCAAACCCATATATCAGACAGCTTCTAGAATATTCCCATTGCCGAGCCTCACTGTCACCTCACACAGTGGCGTAATGACTGGCCCATGGTAATAACAAGAGCTGCTATTATTGGGTCCTTAGTTAATACCAAGCACTGTACTAGGAGCTCACCATCTAGACCTCAGTTAGTTTTCACAGCAAGACTGAGATGGGTTTTATTTTTAACCATTGTAGAGATGAGAAAATTCAGACTGAGAGAGTCACTTGCCCAAAGTTCCTTCACAGGTAAAAAGTGGTGGAGCCTGAAACACAAGCCATCCAATGTCAGAGTCTAAGCCTTAACAACCAGTCTGCATGGCTTCCACAGAAGCACTCAACAAGTACTATGGTGGAAAGGATGTGTAGATGCATGGATGTGGTCTTCATTTCTTCTCAGATGTGCTTTTCCTGACTTCCCTGCTTCTGTGGGCCCACACTGCCATCCTATGACAACCGATAACTTAAAAGTGCTTCCTCCCCCATATCCCTCCAACACAATGACACAGCAGGCCATATTCTAGGAGCAGGAAGTTCATGGTTTTCCAGAGCTTACATTCCAGGGGAGGAGGTGGAAAATAAACAAGGAAACACATAAATCAACAAAGGAATGCAGGTTGTGGAAAGTGTTTCAAAAGCAGTAAGACAGGACAAGGGGTTAGAAAGCGATTGGGGAAAGAGCTATTTTCACCTGTCCTATTGATACTCTTCCCTCTAGCCATTCCCACAGCCCCATCCCAATAGAGCTTCAGGTCTCAGAATCCTCATTATCAGCATAGCCTCATAACTGTTCTCTCTACTCCCAAGGTCTTTTTTCTACAGTTTATCATGGTGGCCTCTTTAGAATAATACTCTTACCATGTATTTTCTTATCTTGCCTTTTGCTGTACAATGGGCTCAAACATCTCATCTTACACCCAAGTTCCTCCATCATCTGGTCTCACCCTACACATCCAGAAACATCTTTCTTCTTTCATCCACAAGTGTATCTGAAGCACGTACCATGTGTTAGTCATATACATTCTCCAGTTATATGCCCCATCTGGTTCTTTTGGCCACATTTCTTGGGTCCCCTACATATTCTATGCTCACTCCCACATGCATAATTCCCGAACACTGTTTTCTCTTCTGTCCACCTATCAAACTTTCCTTCTCATTCAGGTACTGCTCAAGTCCTAGTTTTGCAACTAAGTTTCCTCTATTTATGCCATTCGCACTAATATCCTTTTAAATAAATCACATTAGCTTCCTTAACTTTCTCTTCTACCACACTGTTCTCTAATGCTCTTTAATCATTGCATGAATGTGTGTGTTGTACACGTCTATACACACACAACAGCCAGGTCTTACATTCCTCTCTTATTCCTTAGTGTCAATGATCATAATGGCAGCAAGAATATATTTAGCATTTATCATGTGCAAATCACCATGTTATGTTTTGCACACTTTAATTCATTACTCCTTCCCACAGCTTTTGAAGAAGTCGGCCTTTTTACCCCCATTTGGCAGATGACAAAACTAAGTCTTTTTTTTTTTTAAAGATTTTATTTATTTATTTGAGACAGAGAGAATGAGAGACAGAGAGCATGAGAGGGGGAGGGTCAGAGGGAGAAGCAGACTCCCTGCCGAGCAGGGAGCCCGATGCGGGACTCGATCCCGGGACTCCAGGATCATGACCTGAGCCGAAGGCAGTCGCTTAACCAACTGAGCCACCCAGGCTCCCGACAAAGCTAAGTCTTAAAGAGGTGACTGGACTTGCACAAGGCCACGCTGTTTGCAAAAATGGTAAACCTGGAATTTAAACCTAGAGTATGTGGTTTCAGAGTCTTCCGCCTAACGTCTAAGCCATGCTTCCTGAACACAACCCTCTGCATTTTTTGATAATTCCTATCCCTCACTACTTCCTGAAAAGACTCCAGACTCTACAGGAAAAGACACCGTACCAGGGGTAGTGTGGTGGGAACAGAGAAGGCATGTAACTCCAGTGCAGGATTTGGTCTTCTGGGGGTTGCTTCTGCCAGGACTCGACTGGGGACAAGCCACAGTCCCCATAACTGACCAGGAGGTGAATTTTGCCTGAAGAATTGATGGGTAAGAAGGGAAGATACCTGGGGTGCCTGGGTGGCTCAGTCGTTAAGCGTCTGCTTTCGGCTCAGGGTTCTGGGATCAAGCCCCGCATTGGGCTCCATGCTATGCGGGGAGCCTGCTTCTCCCTCTCCCACTCCCCCTGCTTGTGTTCCCTCTCTCGCTGTCTCTCTCTGTCAAATAAATAGATAAAATCTTTAAAAAATAAAATAAAATACATGGTGTTTTAAATCTCGGTCCTTATTATTCATTCTCATTGGTCATCCCTTTCCTGAACTCTTGTGATCCAACTGGAGTCTCCTTCATATTGTCCTCTCCTTTTTATAAAGTTTAGGTGAACACAGTGAAAGACAGCCACCTTTTCTGGAAGTGGGCATTTTCAGGCTGGTCTGCTATGGGACTGATGAATGGGAGTGCAGTCAGTGACTTCCCCATGGATCTGATGTTCTCACCAGTGCCTGCTTCACTGCTGGACCTCCTAGAGATGTCTTAGTCTGGTCAGGCTGCTATGACAAAATACCACAGACTGGGCGGCCTACAGACATTTATGTCTCATAGTGCCGGAGACTGGAAGTCCAAGATAGGATGTCAGCGTGGCCAGGTGAGAGCTCTCTTCCTGGTTGCAGAGTTCATGTGTCTTCACATGATGGAAGGGCAGAGGCACCTTTCTGGGCCTTCTTTTATAAGAGCAAGAATCACATTCATGAAGGCTCCACCCTCATAACCTCATCATCTCCTAGAGGCCCACCTCCCAATATGATCACTTTAGGAGTTAGGATCTCAACATAAGAAATTTGGGGTGGGGGGTGCCTGGGTGGCACAGTTAGTTAAGCATCTGACTCTTGGTTTTAGCTTAGGTCGTGATATCAGGGTCATGAAATCAAGCCCCCACACCAGACTCTGTGCTCAGCTTGGAGTCTGCCTAAGACTCTCTCTCCCCCTACCCCTCCTACCCCTTTCTCTAAAATAAATAAATAGATCTTTAAAAAAAAAAAAAAAAAAAAGGAAATCACTTCTGACCGTGGCAGTAGGAAATGGAAGCTTTTGGAGGACTAAAATGGGGGGAGAAAAGATGTTACCTTAACTTGAACATACCTTTAAAATCTGATGGTCTGGACCAAAAGAAGAAAAATTAGCTTGGAAGTGAGGAAGATAGGTCAGAAGTAATAATAATAGTCAACTCCAAAGGTGTATTTACTGAAGGGACAATGCATTTTAAGAGCTTTAAGGATAATAAAGAAAGGAAGTCATACAAAAGCATCTGCCACAGAACACCGCTATCTTTCGATTTTGGTTACATATTTTGGCCTTTAAATGGTAATTGCCTGTACCAACTACTCTAAAACAAGTAAAATATGTGTAAAGTCTGTTAATTTTTTTGAAAGCACCATCTAATGGGAATGTGAAATACAAATAAAAACCCAAAAATCATCTACAAGAAAGATGTCAATCAACATACCAAAAATTTAAATGAATATCAGGTTTAGTGTAAATATCGCAGTAACCAAAGCAAAAAAAAATCATAATCAGTTATAAAGTTCTGAATTTGATGACATCACCTGCCATCAGAAGAAAATTATCTCCGCCTTGTTTTTCATGAAAATTTCCTCATTGCCCTGTGTTGTCCCAAGAATATACATAATGTAAACACTTATGAGGCTTTGAGGGGGTTACCCTTATTTCTTAATATGCAAACTCAAAAATCATCCTGAGCATATTGCTCAGTATCCAGTAGTCTGTGGAGTTCAACGTGTTGAGACTTTCTGATTTTGATTAAAACAAACACCTGAGAAATTCACGGAGGTACTATGCTTCCCTCAAGTCATTCCTAAACACCTCACATGGCCATTACCAACATGTGCAAAGTTATTTAATTATGTCCTGAGGAGATGAGGGCAGCAGGGTGTAAGGTGATAGTCTTGAAAAATAAGGGTGCAAAGACAGCATCTCGCCTGGGAGCCATGTCCTCACACAGACACTGAATCCTCAGCTACCCCCATTTAGCAATCTGAGAATCAGCCCCTCTAAGTCAATGCACTTCGACAGCATGCCATGGAAGGAGACAAAACCATTGTGTCTCTTTCTTTCATGCACTATCAAGCTTCCATGAATGACAACATGCTTTTGGTCTTTTCTTAGCTGCTTTTAATAGGTTCGAAACACTGAGGTTGCTGATATATGATTATATAAACATTTTTTTCAAGATATGCATTTTCTCAAGTCCAAATAAACGGCATATATTCTGTTTGTAATTGGCGTTTATCAGGAGTCATTCTTCCTCTCTCTGAAAACCAGTCTGGGCTTTGTTGTTCTCATTCAAAATCCTTTTTAAAGAAGAAAAATATATGTATTAAAGGTACAGTAAGCTTCAGTGTCTTATGTCAATTGTTCTCTGCCAAGAATTCCATTTTAAATGTTTTATTTTCCCCCCAAAGTTGTGTGAAGGAACAAAGTGGATATTATTCTTTAAATCTAAGTTTAAACAGCGTAATGAGTGGAGCCAATTGAAGTAAATCATAATTGCTAAACAGGATTAAGTTGACAACAGTCTCGTGAAAGTCTGCAGGAAAGCATAACACAGAAACAGACCTAGACAACAAAAATGCATTTGTATGTAGCTGCTGTCCCAAAACGTCTTTCTCAAAAATGCCGGTATTAGGAATCGGTTTGTGTAAAACAGTAACCTTCGTGGTCCCACGTTCTCACTTGATCCGTATTATTTATGTTGCACACTCTATCATGTAACTGGCAAACATTTTCAACTAGTAAGATTCACATACCACCAACGGTGATGTATAATCAAGCCGAATTCCTCTCTCCTGCATTAGGAAATTAGGGCGAGCCCACCATGTCATACTCATTTGTACGCCCTTTTGTACCGTACAATTTATCTTCAGACTAATGGATTTTATGCAGGTGATCAAAAGTTGTGGGCTTACTCCTCAATGCAATTAACTAAATTCTTTCTTGCTATTTCAAATCATAGCCTGAAGCTCCACAAGGCAGCAGTTTTTAAAAACTGAGAAGTGGGACCTTTCATGCTCTGACATCAGACCAGTGGTCAGAAAAACCCAAGCCCTGACAAGATCCAAAGAAGAAAAGGACAAATACGCAGGTGAATTAGAACTGCTGTCAGCCTACCTGTTCAGTTTTGTAAGCCCTCCATCCCCGGCTATTTCATTTGCCCTCACTCTTGGGTTTTTTATGGGTGCTGAGTCAGAGCAAAAACTTTGGGGCGATGATTCTCAACAAGCCTTTGTCAGAACACTCTGTTCGCCAGATGCTCAGAAAAAGGGGGTTCTATGGTCTAATAAGTTTGGGAAATGCATCTTTCACAAAGTTCATTAGCACTTTAAAACCGAAAAGGACTCCCGGAAGCCCTACATAAAGTTTTAACTTAGCTGAGTTAATTTAACTGAGCCCCCAGTTTCTGAAAATTAAGAAGCCACAGAATCTCATTTTCAACACAACATCCCATGGAACTAGCATTCTGTCGGGATTCACTTTGGGAAACCCGGTTTTAGAACACCAAGCTGGCCTTCTGCTTAATCAGCTTTACTAATTTAAATTGGAGAATATGTTGTAAATAATCCACCAGGCCTTTGTAGAGAGCATCATAATCTAGAGTTTCGTGGATGGCGTCAGTTTTTATGTAAATTGGAATTTCTTTTGGCTCTTAAGCAACTTGCTAATTTGGGGCTTGAAGCAGGCATTCTCTGTTACATTCTTCCCTGGTGCAGGGAGCAAAAGGTTTTCAGAGTGTGTCCTGTTGATCTGTTACTTGTAACTTTTACAAATGCTTAATTTTCCCCCCACACTGAACCTCACTTATCTGCTTGACTCGTATTAAGGCAGCCAAAGTGAACTGCTTCATACTCTCTCTCTCTCTCTCTCCACTGAATCCAGTTCCAGGCCCTCTGGAGCTAGGACACAGCCTTGATTAATTACACTAAGCCTCCTTGAGCTGATCTCCCTCTCCATAGTCAAGTGACATCCCCAGAACACAACGTCCCATGTGATCAAGCTGCTTCAGTGCCATAGACTCCCAACTCCCCAAATTCAGAAAGCTGCAGTGTCTCCATTATCAATGTGATTCAGCAAGGACCTAGCATAATAAAGTCTTAGCTCCAAAATGCTAAGTTTTGCCAGAGCATATGGGATTATAAAAGCAAATGTGTATTCTGCATAATATTATGTCACATTATCGGGCACATTTTTTAAAAAGGCAACACCACAGGTCTGAACAAGTTCAGAATTTCTGCAAATTCTACAAGCACTAAGACGTGCTTACTTGGCACTTTTTTGTTATATCAGCACAGTGCCTGGGGAGGAATCGTGTCTCATGTTGCTATGCCATTATTAGGGCCTACCCTTGCAAACACTCTCCCCACTTGCTGAAGGACTTCCGGCTCTGCACGAGAGTTCTCAGTTCACGTTCTTCTTCTGTGACTGGCAGAGGAGCTTCTGTGAGTACAATGATGCAACTCAATCCTCCTTGGGAATTCAATATGCTGTACCATTGATGCCCAACCCCGCACGCTTTTTATAATCATAGCCATCATCTTTTTATTATGTCTTGGACTTGAGGAGGCCTGAAAGCAGATGTAACTCATGATGACCTGACTTCAATGGGAGAATGAACCAGGTGGCTAATTGTCTCTAAAACAAATACACTGATAATTAGCAGGAGAGCACAATGCAACAGAAGCCTAACCACCAACCTTTATTTAAGTTAAGCAAATGGGTGAGCAAATGATGCAGCTGCACCGCACTTTGACAAGTTAATAAGGGAGCCATACTTCATCTCGTCAGCCACACTAGCCAAAGCATGCCCTCAGGACTTGGTATCAATGATGCTGAAACTGTGAACTTGGGAAATTGTCAATGCTCACAGTGGAAAACCCTTGTCTGAGTACTTTGTGGAGCCAAGGCTTAAGGTGCGGGGTTTTCTCCCCTGTGGAATGCTGGGGCCAAAGCCACGACAAAAGTAAGACGGTGAGAGGGGCACCTGGGTGGCTCAGTCATTAGGCGTCTGCCTTCGGCTCAGGTCATGATCTCAGGGTCCTGGGATTGAGTCCCACATCGGACTCCCTGCTCCGCGGGAAGCCTGCTTCTCCCTCTCCCTCTCCCACTCCCCCTGCTTATGTTCCCTCTCTCGCTCTCTCTCTCTCTCTGTCAAATAAATAGATAAAATCTTTAAAAAAAAAAAAAAGTAAGACGGTGAGATCTCACCCATACACGCTGGAAGTGCCAATAATTGTGACCCTCTAAGAGTGCCGATTTAGTGACAGCATCATTGCAAATTTCATTTTGGTTACTCGATTTGGATTGGCTAACAAACATCTAGATCAGGGTTCAGCAAACTTTTCCTGTAAATGGCCAAATAGTTTAGTTATTAGAGGCTCTGTGGACCTTGTGGTCTCTGTGGAAATTACCTAGCCCTGCCATTTTAGCACTGAAGTAACCATAGACAAGTCATAAATTAGTCTAACTGTAGTCCAGTAAAACTTTACTTATGGACACAAATTACATTTCATATAATTTTCACACCAAAAATATTCTTCCTTTTTTTTTTTTTTTTAAAGCATTTATAAATGTAGGAACACTCCTTATTTACGAGCCATACAAAAACAGACTGGGTTTGACTGGTGGGCTCTAGTTTGCTGACCCCTGGCCTAGATTAATTAACAGAGCTGGAGTTAAGGTTTCAAAGATAACACGGGGCTTTTCTCTCTCTGGCTTTCTGCTTATCTGTTTTTTAGCTGTACAAGGGAATTCATTTCTTAAGGGACCTAGAATCAAGGCCACGGGAAAGGGATATTCAAATTACTTGATCTAATAAATGCATATTGGTCATCTGCTGTACAAGTCGCAGGTCCTGAAGGACATAGACCCTGAGAAGGTTATAATTCGGAGTTCCATTTAGAAATGGATCAGCCTCAGGACTCAGAGAAAGAGACGCTTTCCTCGATGATTTGTCAATAGCGATTAAAATACACTGACTCTTTAGCCCAGACACTTCATTTCTGAGAATTTATCCTAAAGAAATAATTAAAATTGCATGCAAAAATTGAAGAACAACAGCAAAGATGTTTATTACGGTATTGTTTACAAAAGCAAGAAAATTAGAAGCAACCTAAACGTCAAACAATAGAAACTTAGTTAACCAATTCATAGTAATATTCCATACAATGGATTATTATGTAGTTGTTAAAAGTATGCAGCGTAAAACTATGTATTGTCATGGGAGGATGTTCAGCTTGAGTGGGGAGGCAAGCATGTAACAAAACAATAGAAACAAAATGATCAAATTTTTATTCTTAAAGCTGCAGCTAAACTCTAGGAGCATGTACCAAGATATGGTATTACTGTTCACCACTATAGGGTAGGTTTAGGATTGGTTCTTAATTTTTTTCTTCCTCTGTATTATATTCTCTAATTATTTTTAATTCCTTCATTTATTTAGTGTATATTTATTAAGCACTTACTATGCTCTAGGCCCAGGTTTTCTATAGTGGAAATGTTAAATCTTACCATTTTTTTTTAAAAAAACTAACACTTAAAAGAAGAGGAAATCCTCAAAATTATTGTAAGCATGCTTACAAGCAATTGGAGTGAGCCACATCATTGGAGACCCTGGGAAGGATGAGGGCCAGAGAGAATAAGGCCCAGGCACCTGAGATATCAAAACCTGCATGGGTAGCAATTGTTTGCCATATTGCATGTAACTCTGTCACCCTCTCTACCATTTTTCAAAACCAACACTCGTAACCATCTCCCAACCTTTTCAATAGGCTAGTGCTTTCATTTGACAAGACATGGCAAAGGTCTAGCTTAATAACACAGGCTTGTAATGTCCCTTTCTTCTGATGGGGGAAAAATGAGAGAAAGATTTGAGGAGCCAATTTATTCAACTTGGGGAAAAAACAAAACACCAATGAGTAACTTGGAACATCCTCATCACTGTAGGGTCTAGACAGCGCTGTATTTTGGGGGCTGATGTTGACATCTTTTGTCAAGCACATTATATTTTATTTTTTTAATTTTTTATTTATTTATTTTTTTTAAAGATTTTATTTATTTATTCATGAGAGATAGAGAGAGAGAGGCAGAGGCAGAGGGAGAAGCAGGCTCCCTGTGGAGCAGGGAGCCCGATGCGGTACTCGATCCCAGGACCCTGGGATCATGACCTGAGCTGAAGGCAGACGCTTAATCGACTGAGCCACCCAGGCGTCCCAAGCACATTGTATTTTAAAGCACATACAGCAAAGTACCAGAAAGGTGTTGATGGAGAAATAGAAAAGCAAACATTTCCCATGTTTTTCCTGCAGATGTTTTTGATTCGTGGTCTTACTGAGGTATGTTATCTTTTCAGGTGCTGAGCCTAAGTATTTGTTCTTCTGACATTCAAGTATATCAGTCATTTCTTACTGCATTTAAGGTTATATCTGCCATGTGGTTCAGAAAACCACAGAGATAAGAAATATTTACAGGGTTATTTGAAGATATGCAATCCTCAGACCATGGTGTATCACATATTTATTTCAGCTATGAGATTTTTATTATGAGAACTCAAGTACAGTAACACTTGAACCTGAATACCAGCATGCATTGCTTTCAGTGAGTTCTTCTGTGAATTCAGGCAGTTGGATGTAACTTCACCTACACTGTTGCCTTCTTGAAAGCATGTTTACAAAAGACGAAAAGATGGTCTTTTGATGGAGAGGAACAAGAGGTCCAAAGGAACTGGGGAACTTCTTAAGTAGAATTGACCTGCACCTCCCACCTTGTCTCCCTCGCTCTTCACCCCCACACGTACACAGTGTCTACTTCATTTCCCATTGACATCGGATAATTCTCTTCCAGCCTCCGAAAATAATAGTTCTGGTGTGTGGCTGGCTGACAACCCAACATACAATCAAAACCATGCTGGCCAGATATGGGTAACTGCTTCCCAGCCATTGCTGATCCATCTGTCACTTTCCGTACTTTGGGTTGGGAAAAAAAACATTCAGTGAGCAGAGCAAGTCTACCAAGCATGCACGTGTGTACCCATTACACGCACAGACACACACACACACACACACACACACACACACCCTCACTTGCCCTGTTTGGAGATTATATGTGTGTATTTACCCAGAACATAAGCCAGTATTTTTCAACGACAGTTTTACCTCCATTTATATAAGGTTTATTTGTTTGTTTGTTTTCATTTCAAAGGAATCTATCTCTTCCCTGCAAAGGAAAAAAACCTGGAATGTTTTTTCATTGCTGCCGTTTTTCAAAAGACCCCCTCATCTATACTCCAGGGTGAACCAGGTTGGGGCACAAGCATTTCCATCAGCTCTTTCGCTTTCACACACACTCAAAGGAGCAACAATAGTAGGAACAAAAGAGAAACCTGGAAACAGTTGCTTTAGTCTTTAATATAACACTTAATTTTCCCATTAATGTATGAAAATTCTCCAGAGGCTGGTTATGAGCTTTCATTGCTATTTTTATTTTTATCAATAATAATAGTGATTTTTATTGGGTACTTATTTTCCAGAGCTTTAAGAAGTTCATGCAAATCATCTTTTCATCCTCATATTATCTTTGAGGCATAGTCAAAGGGTAGATCGTTTTATCCCAATTGAAAAGATAAAGAGATAATGGTAGAAATAGCACAGGGGAGGATAATTGGCCTTGGATTTGATTTGAGGTTTTGCTCTGCCCTCCTCCAACCAATTCCCTCTCCAGCCATCGCCCCCCTAGCAAACGGAGCAATCTTCTTAAAAAGTAAGTTAAGTTATGTCATTCCCCTGCTTGTCTGTGACTACAACACCTTGCCTTATCTGTCTGTTTTTGGAACCTTCTCTCATGCTTCCTTCTTCCCTCACTGTCCTGCAGTGTTACTGGCTGCCTGGGGTTAGGTACCTCAAAATCATCTCCAGGGAAGAGAATTCATGTGAGAGCCATTTATTAGAAAGTGTTCCCGGAAAAACCGGGAGTAGGAGAATAAGGAAGTGGGCCCAGGAAAGAAAGTGAGTGTAAGAAATCAAGCAAAGTCCCAATGAGGGCGACTTTGGCTTGGTTCTGCCGGGGAGGCATGGGGAGGTGCTCCCAGTGGGGCAAGGGAGCTGGGGAATTTGTACCCCGACACCCATCAGTCATCAGTAAAGGGCTGCCCTGTGGGGCATACATCCCCAGAACTTCCAGCTCTTGGGACTTGCAAGGAAAGTGAATTCTGGCCACCTGAAGGCAGCTATGTATCGAAGAGATGGAGGTGCTGGTACTAGGAGAGAAAGCACACTCAGAGGCTAATGAATCTGAATGGATATGAACAGGGTAGGGACAGTGTCTGCTACACCGGGCTTGTGTTCCTAAAACACTGCATAGAGCATCCTCAGGCCTCATCAAGATCTGCTCTGCTCTGGACCTCTCTTCCCTTGGCTCCCTGCATGGGTGCCTTCTTTCCCTTAAGGTAATCTCCACTTCATTTTCACCTCCACTGCTCCCCTATAAATGGAGATGGAACTGTCTCTGTTTAAAGGGAGCTCTGCAATGCCCTGCTTTAGCCTTCTTAGCACTTACCACAATCAGTTGCTATCTGCTTGCTTCCTGTCTGTCACCATTAAAACATAAGCTCCATGAGGGCAGGGATTTCGTTTGTCTTGTTCTCCACTGTATTCTAAGCCCCTAGCCCAGCTCCTAACACTCAGGAGGGACTCTCTCAACCGGTATTTCTTGAAAAAGCAAATAATTGAATCATATTTTTCTTTACTACAATAGTTTCGAGTATTCTACTATGGGTAGCAATTCCTTTTAAGATACTTAAAAGAAAACTCAGAAGAATAGAAAATGTTCCCATAATATTAAAAACCGAAACTCCACAGTAATGTATTAATAAACAAAGCCAAAAGTAATTCAGGTATAATCAAAACAAAAAAAGTAGGTTAACTACAAAGGTTTCTCTCTACATTGAGTGGTGAAGTCAACAAATGGTAGAAACAAGTTTTTTAGTTTTCTAAAAATGGATTGGGGGGGAGGGTGCTTCTATTTTAATAAACCAGATTGTTTCTAAATTGGGTCTGGGAACTTCTTTCACACATAATGTGTATTTTTATATTACTTTCCCCCTAAAAATAAGGTATTTACCTTGTAGGCTAAGCACGCTCAAGTTTTCTGCAGTACATGGATGTAAATATGGCTCTAATTCTTTCCCTCCTGCATCCAATGGGAGTTTGTAACTCCTCCCACTAGAGGCATTATTTATCTCCCCTCCTTTTGAATCAAGATTTGCTTTTACCAATATAATAACATCAACGTGATAATGTTCCAATGCAGATCCTAGGCCCTGAGAGACTTCCCGTACTTCTGCTCTCTTTTGGAACCCTGCCACTGCCATGTGAGCAAGTCCAGACTATCCTGCTAGGGGAATAAGAGACCATATGGAGCCAAGCTGATTCATCCCCACCATGGCCAGCCTAGACCAGCCAGCCCCAGCCAGCCCTCCAGCTGACCACAGGGACACGTGTGAGCCCAGCCGAGATGGGCCGAGTCCAGCCCCAATCAGTGAATCCACCCAGCAGATCCATTGACTTGTCAGGAATAATAAATGGTTGTTATTTTAGCTACTACATTTTGAAGGGGGTTATTACACTACAGCAGCTCACTGAAACATTCTCCCAGTCATTATGCTGGAGAAGCAGGTGAAACTGAATCCCACAGCAACTTTGGGCATCTCTGGTGTGGTGTTATTGTTGTCACAGTGGTTTTCAAGTCACTTTAAGAAGCCCTCGGGCACCTGGGTGGCTCAGTTGGTTAAGCAACTGCCTTCAGCTCAGGTCATGATCCTGGAGTCCCAGGATCGAGTCCTGCATCGAGTCCCACATCAGGTCCCGCATCGGGCTCCCGGCTCAGCGGAGAGTCAGCTGCTCCCTCTGACCCTCCCCCATCTCAGGCTCTCTCTCTCTCTCTCAAGTTATAAATGAAATCTTTAAAAAAAACAGTAAAAATGTTTTAAAAAAGAAAGAAAAGAAGTCCTCTCAGAATTAGTGTAAGTGATTAACATAAAAAACAACCTCAACAGGTAAGCTCTGTCAGAACAACAGCCCTTCAAACATCCCATAGTCTCCTGAGGCTTAAAAAATAAGAGTTTACTTTGGCAAAAAAGACAAACACACACACATGCTAAAATAAGTAAAATTTAAGAATAATAATAAAATAAAATAAAATTCTGTATAGTCCCACTCCCCATTATGCCAATTAACCATATTTACTAAGACTTCCATACTTTCTTCTCAATTTACAAATAACCAACTATGATTTAATAGTAAGAATAGGATTGAGCGAATCACTGTTGACTTCCTTTTATTTTGAGTTGTATGTGGGATTTTGTTACTTTTACCAGATCATCAGCTGTTTCATTGTCCTGTGCAAAGATAAAAATCTAGGCACCTGCCAAACCAAAAGAAAAAAAAAAGAAGTAAAAAAGAGGAGGGGGAAGAAGGGAAGCTTTGTTCAGTGTAACTGATCATTGGCCTAAATGAAAAAGAATAGGGAATAAACAACCTGCCACACGTTGAGGTGTATCAGGAGGGACGGACCTTGATAGCATCTTTCAGTTGCCACAGTTACCATTTTGCAAAATGAAGTGATGAAATTATCAAATGAAATTTTGGCTGCATTTCTCAGGGGGGTCCAATGCATGTTTTTTATATTGATAGCCTTTTCTTCCACACTTGATGTAATAGTTTCAGTTCTAATTGTGCATTGTTTTAGGAAACAGCTCATTCCTGATGTATTTTTACTATGTCAAAAGCTGAGATTTTAAAAATTTGTTTCTTTTTGTTTCTCTTTGTCTTCCCCTTCCAAATGTATGTGCCTATACATATACTGTTTATTAATTCATAATTGAATCAAAATAGTTTCACCACTGCACAAGGAGGTTTGGAAATTCAGAGTTTACTCCTTATGATAGGACCTCTCATTTTACTTACCAAATTTTGGGGTTGTGGCATATTGTGATTGCTAATGCACCCTGTAAGCCTTCATTTGTCCAATGTAAACCTTTAAGAATCCTTCACCCACACGGATGAAATAATAACAGACACTCAAAATGACTCTGTCCTTGCCTCCCATGGTGGTTTTTTTTTGTTTTTGTTTTTGTTTTTCAGGAATCCCTAGAATCCATTTCCCCTTTCTCTCTTACTAACTTCATTCTGGATTTTTAAGACGTGTAGTTTGGGTGGGATTGACGGCACTCCCGGTACCATACATCCATGTATTTGTTTAAGCAAATCAGTGTAGAAAGAAAGAAAAAGAAAGAAAGAAAGAAAGAAAGAAAGAAAGAAAGAAAGAAAGAAAGAAA
>NW_023270268.1:24196085-24221969 GCF_011800145.1 Mirounga leonina
AAAGAAAGAAAGAAAGAAAGAAAGAAAGAAAGAAAGAAAGAAAGAAAAGAAAAGAAAAGAAAAGGAAAGGAAAGGAAAGGAAAGGAAAGGAAAGGAAAGGAAAGGAAAGGAAAGGAAAGAAAAAAGAAAAGAAAAGAAAAGAAAAAAATCAGGGTATCCCATCTACTGTGTATTTTCTTCGAAATATCAATGTATCTCATTTACCCAGCTACAGGGATTAGTTCAGGCATGGGAGTAGGACCCAAGGCAGGACAAATAGAGATGGAAACATGACCTAAGCAACCAATGAGGGATGGGACATAAATTAGTTAGGGCCAGGGAGACTCCATTCCAGGATTTGTTGGAGCGTTTGTGAGCTGCTGAGAGCCATCTTTAGGCTATGAGGTGAGCCCACCTCAGGATGGAGACAACCTTGAAGAAGATGGGCTAAGAAATGGAGAGAGGAAAAATAAAATGAAAACTGGATCAAAGACACAACATCTGAGCCCAAAGTAAAGCCTCACCTAAACATTCTATCAGGATTGATCAATTAAAGGAGCCAATAAATGCTACTTTCTTCTTTAAGCCATTTTGAGTTGGATTTGTCAACATAAAGTTTTCTAATTGAAAAATTAAAATTTGTAACAGAATTACCTAAAGATGAAATGGCAAGCCTTGGAAATTAGTGAGTGTCTCATGAAGAGTATCCAAGCAAGGTGGGGACAGCAGAGAAGACATTCAAGCATCAGAGGAATGGTTTTGTTTTAAGACTACATCAACTCTTTTGGTCCTGAGTAGTAGATAAAAATGCATGAAGGCCAGATCAACACTAAACCTGTAACCCACCTCACCCAGATAGATAATAGGGTCACAGACAAGGCAAGTATAGAGGATAAACTCAAGTCAAATGCTCAAATTCTCTTGAAATAAATGACACACCAAATTATTACCCCAGATTCTCTCTTTATTTCACTAAAGGAATATTAATCTGTGGGAACCAACCAGGCAAACAGAAACCACTCTAAACCCTAGACTGAGAAACCAAACAGGGATGGGAGGGCAACCCAGAGATCAGCAGCTGCAGGAAGCTAGAGACCCCTGAGGCTGGAGGTTCAAAGTGAGGAGGTAGTGGTACTAGAGCCCAGGGTCAAGGAGAGAGGACAGAAGGACAGAGGGCCTGTCCATGGGGACTGGTGCCACAGAGGGCATTCAGCCACCACTAGCCCTGCTGCACGAGTCAGACAGAGAGAGGAGAAATATCCTGACTTTGCCCTCCTCTGAGGCTCTAGCCCCTTGTGAGAGCCTCCAGGCCCAGCGAGGCCAAAAGCCCTCTGCTTAGGGAGCCCAGCTGCAGTTATCAGTTCTTCTGTGATATAGAGCAGAGAAGGAGGGCAAAGAATAAATCGGAGCCAAGGGCCAGCACGGAATCTAATCCACACTGGGTGCTAAGCTCCTGCAAAAGGAAGCACACCTACCTCAGTTAGCACATACTGAGAAGGGGTAAAATCATAGAATGTTCTTTGTCTCCACCCACAGTCATATTGAAGCCAACATTCAACATAGTTTGTATAATTTCTGAGATATTTGTTAAACTTAATATTATTCCTTCAATTGGATCCTGCTGCTGATTTAGAATAGAAATGTTCCACACTCCTAATTCCCCTGCTGAGAGTCTTATTCTCTTGCAGCTTTCGCACCTCACTAAATGGCAAGCTCAACTGCAAATTGCCTAGGTCAAACACTTTGACTTCTTTCTCTCCCTGCATCATGTGGGTTAATTCTCATCCTTCACAATCATTTTTAGCCAAGCTCATGAAGTTTCACATTTGCAAAAAATGTTACATAACATAGTTTAGTTTAGAAATAGCTTAGATCATAGTCGGAGTGAATTACTGTCATAGTCCTATCTAAATAATCTGACCAAAGAACTCATGTTCTCTAACTCAGTTCAAACCATTTAGTCTGCTCTATATTAATCTCACATCGTCTGATCCATCCATCCATCCATCTAGTCAACATTTACATTGTGTGACAAATATTTACTCTGTGTCAGGAAAAGTGCTTTGAACATGGAGTACTAGTATGGACCAGGTACAAATGGTGAAACCGTTGTTGTTGTTTTTTAAACCACAAAACTGTAGCTAGATCTCATAGCTTTGATAACAGTGGGTAATTATCCAAGATGAATTTGCTAGATTTGAAGCGGTCTTGTTCCCAAAAGATCTCCTTGGATTTATGACACACAGGAGTTGATGGGAGCCCCTGAGGGTTTGAGCAGAGGTGTGACAGGAATGGTTAGATTTTAAGAGGATCACCCTAGCTACTCTTAGTGGAGCAAGGAGAGACAAGAGAAGAGGCAAGGAGATCTTGTGGTGGTGATTCTGGTGAGCATCGCACATAAGGTATATTCAGCTTCTGGATATATTTTGAAGGCAGAGCTGTTAGACTTTGCTGACAGATGTGCGTTGGAGGTTATTTTAGAGTTTGTCTGCTGTCCCATGTAACATTGTGAACCATACAAGGAATGTGATATTTTATCCTAACACCAGCACAGGGAACTCCTTCAAAGAAGGTACTGAATGAAGGAGTGGCAGAATCAGATCTGCACGTTAAGGTTCCCTCTGGTTTTCATATAAAGGATCAACAGAAAATGTAGGGGATCCACTTAAGGCCACAGAGTTAGAGGCTAAGCCAGGGCTACAGCTCTTTGAGAATTACCATGCTCCAGCAATATTACGAGGTCCCCTTCTACTCCATGAAGCCATATTTCTCTGCATATACAAGATGATTAAATGTCATATTTAATAGCATTGCAACAATATGAAGGATAGAAAAATCACAGAGAGACTATTCTGGTTAGCAAATATTTGGACTTGGTCTTACATAAAATCTAAAACAAATCCCGAGTTTAATTTTTCCCCTTTTACAACGTTTATATGTGTGGAATAGTTCTTTTAGAAAGAAACATTATTTCTCCAACACGTCATCTGGGGTGGCACTGGATCCTTCAGAGTATAAGAACTCTGCGTTCACTTACCTTCTGCCTCAGCTGCTGGCCCACCTGGGGCAGCCAGACGCTAGGCAGGATCTAAATAGGCCGTCTCACATACCGTGGGAGGAACGAAATTAAGTACAACCTCTTTGGAGAGAAAAGGCAAAATATGCATTGAAAGCCTTGCGTTGCTGTGCTAGCTCACAAGAACCATCTGTTAATTTTTTAGGAATTTTTCAAGGTAGGGGTTAACTATTGGTAGCTTGAAATCAGCTTCAGCGGGAATATTTACACCGTGGAAATTGGCACATGCTACAAACCAAGGCTGCTTCCCCCCTGCAAGCCCATTAGGAGACACCAGCACCGCACTGGCGTAAGACGTTCAAACCCTCAGTCCCAACAGCTCTGCACTAGGAAATATTCAGAGAGGCACATAAATATGTATCAGAAAGGTGTCTATAGGAAAGGAAGTGGGAAATAATCTACATATCCAAGAAGGAGCAGGTTAAGCAAACTGCTATGGAACCACTGAAATCCTATTTTAAGTCAACTTGATTACATGAAAAATTATTCAGGATATAATAAGGGAAATTAAGAATACAAAACTCCATACATAGTATAAGGTAAATTCTGTGGGAAAATTATATGTAGGTATGTATGTATGTGTGGATGTGTAGAGAGAGAATTTCGTTTGATTTTTTCCAGTTTTTTTGAAGTGTAATTGACATATAGCACCGTGTAAGTTTAAGGTATACAATATAATGATTTGATGTACGTATATATTGTGAAATGAATACCACAATAACTTTAATGTTTAGTTAACATCCATCACCTTATATATAGGATTAAAAAAAAAAAAACCTAAGTGGTATCACTGATATCTTTGGATGATGGGATCGAGTTGGCTTTTACTTTCCTCTTTATATTTTAACTATGTTCTAAATATTCTATGATAAACATGTGTTGCATGTGTAGTCATTAAAAAAAAATGCTATCAAGAAAAAAAAATAAGGTCAGAAGAACCTGGAAAATATAGGCTTAAATTTCATCATCATTTTCTATTTACTATACACGTGCTGGGCCAGATTGACACCTACCAATCAGGGATAAACCACATACTTTCTGCATCCCTGGGATAAGATAGTGGCTCTAGATAGAGGAGGTTCTGTGCATTTTTAGCTCTCTGAGGTCTTCAGGATGTGGCCAGGTTTATTTTTCAGAACATTGCATAGAATTGCACTTCGAACCTCAAACCCATAAAAAGCAATGAATTAAGCACGTAATTTACCACATACCGGTTTAGTCTCCACTTAACATCCCTTTCAAGGCCTCTTAGGAAGGAGTTTCATGTTTCTGTGTAGAAGGACTTGAGCTAGAGAGACCATCTAGGCTCCTCCTCCAGCTCACTCTCCTCATGGTAGCCTGTGATGATCTGATTTAAGTTCAGAAGAGCCTCTTTTGGAGCCAACCTGTCCAAAAGACGTGCTTTCGAATCTGCTGTCCGCCATGGGGATGGCCTCCCACTCTCTCATCATGGCAAATGCCTGTAGTTGACCAGCTGTGCCAGTGACCAGAGGTAAGTGCTGATTTCACTGATGAATGGGCAAACTCGTTGGCCACAGATCTAACCCACATTCTCCAATCACTGTTATTAGTAATCAAGGCAATCTGATTTCCCACTCTCCAGCATCTATCCATTTGTCCCACATTTGGACTGAGAAGAAAGAGATGTCGATTATTAGCCTCCTTTATATCCTAACCCTACCCCTCACTGTCTGTCTAGAGTGGACACTGCTGAAAATAAGGGTCACTTCTTAGATTCCCATTTTTGTGTCTATAGCACTAACTGTGGACATTTACACACATAGAGGTGCTCTGTATGGAAGCCTGGGGGTGTGAAGGAGGAGGAGGGTTGGTCAAAGGAAAAGATACAGAATGAATCTCTCTACCTGTTACCTCTCACTTTTATTTCCTATTGAATTCAGTGAGAGTGGGACCCTTCTCTCAGGCAGATTTTGTCCCATTATCCCCATTCCTGGTTTAATGGATGGCATAGCATTTGTGGCTTAAATAATTTATAGTGATCAATGGGAACTAACACAAGGTGAAATTGGGTCTCATCTGAGAAAAATCCTTAGTAATGACAGACAGGGGAGAGGTAAGGCTATCAGCTCTTAATTACATTCTGTCTTCTCTTGGCTGTCTCCTGCTTTCTCTTTTCTCCCTCCTTTAATATATACTTTAAATAAAACGAAATTTTTAAATGGGAGAGATCTCTTAGTACTCAGTGCAACTTTCTGTTTCCTTGGCTGGAGCCCCCTGACTAAGTCACTCCTGAAACTCAACACCATTTCTTCCTTCTCATCAATTGGTACCAATTAGACACCTTCTAGGTAGAGAAATAATTTGCTTAACTGCATAAGAAAATGGCCACTTCAAGCCCTTTAAGAATTTTGGTTCTCAATTATCCAGTCTTACTTCTCCTGTGAAGTGATAATTAGAGTCTAGATGATAACTGGATTACCAAGGACATCTCTCCCGACAGTCGTTTAACACCTAATCAAGTGTTAAGGTCGTAAATTATGCATTTCTCAACAGCATTCAGACCCATTTGAAAACAATTTGAAACAGTTCAAGAGTTCCTAGATGGTCTTCAGTTTTACAGGGCTATGAAGGGTCCTGCTTAAAGGAATTACCTGCTTAGAAGAATTACCCGGTTAAAGGAATTACCCACTTAAAAGACCCAACGTGTAAGGCTCTCTCAGTTCTTCAATCGGCTACAGATCATTATTTTTTTAACTGACAATTGAGTATCCTCCTACTATATAAGAGAAAATGGAGTGTTTCCCACAGTGCCAATGCTCCTCCCCAGGAAGCTCAGATAAAAAGATTCTAGAGGGAAATCTGAAACCAGAAAAACAAAACAAAACAAAACACGAGGCTAGAAGGAAAAGTCTTACAATTGGTTTTTCTTACAACTTGTTCAAAACCAGACCTGAAAATTAAAAGTTCAAGACTGACAACTACAGTCTGTGTTTCTCATTTCTGATTGGGGGAGTGGGGGGGGGAGCATGTGGGGGTGGAGGGGGTGAAGGAAGTGTGGGGAAAGATTGAACAAGAGGGTGCCACCCTGGATGGGTCTCCCTTGAAAGAAAGCCAAGCTTCCATTATGCAGCAGGCTCTTCTGAGGACCCTGGCCAAGTTACAACAGTTCAGTCCCCCTCTACCCTCACCACCATGACTCCCGTGGCTCCCATGGCTCCCGTGGCTCCCAAGCCTGCAGCTCCACCAGTGACCTGAGCGAAAGTCCACCTTAAAAAAACAGCCATGACCCTTGTCTTCTATTTTACAGTGAAAGTTCCCTCATCCCCATCACTGGGTCTACCAGTCTCTCTGCCTTCTTCCACTCCTCATGGGCAGGCATGCAATGTCTTTCAAGGCACTGGGAGTCATACACATTTATGATAGCACACTTCTTCTCTCTTCCATAACAGCAGCTACACACACTTCTTTTTGAGTGGGACTGGGAATCTATTTACAAGCTCCGTCTCTTCCTCTTGGAAGGAAGAATGGTATAATTGGAAACAAAGATTACACCATGTAATTGTACGAAGATAAGGATCCATCTTTAGTTCCAGCCCAGCTCAATTAGAATATTTTTACTGCTTAATTTGATCTAAAGAGACTCAGAAAAAAGAAAAAAAAAAACTACCTTCTTGGAGGAACAAAGTATGACACATATAGCTTTCTCCCCTCTTTCTCTTTCCCCTGCTTCCATGTCCCACATATTGAAAAAATAAGAACCCAAAATCCAAAGTGAATACAGCCCTTTCTCATTCCTTCTGCTGTGTTTTAGGATTTCATTCTTTGGAACTCACCAAAAATAAAGATCCTTTTTTATTTTTTCAGTATATTTACTAGAAGGAAAAAGAGAACAGAATCAGCATATGATGACATTATGAAAAGATATGAAAGATAATTTTACCTGGGCTAAGGTAAAAAGCCTCTTACCCGATCTTCTTCTCTGGCTTTCTAAATCAAAACTTTCCATCATGGTCACTCTCCTGCTTAAGAATCCACAATAGCCAAACTATGGAAAGAGCCAAGATGTCCATCGACAGATGAATGGATAAAGAAGATGTGGTATATATATTTACAATGGAATATTATGCAGCCACCAAAAGGAATGAAATCTTGCCATTTGCAATGATGTGGATGGAACTGGAGGCTATTATGCTAAGTGAAATAAGTCAATCATAGAAAGACACGTATCATATGATCTCACTGATATGAGGAATTCTTAATCTCAGGAAACAAACTGAGGGTTGCTGGAGTGGTGGGGGGTGGGAGGGATGGGGTGGCTGGGTGGATGGACATTGGGGAGGGTATGTGCTATGGTGAGCACTGTGAATTGTGTAAGACTGTTGAATCGCAGACCTGTACCTCTGAAACAAATAATACATTATATGTTTAAAAAAAAAAAAAAAGAAGAAGAAGAAGAAGAAGAAGAAGATAGCAGGAAGGGAAAAATGAAGGGGGGGGATATCAGAGGGGGAGACAAACCATGAGAGACTATGGACTCTGAGAAACAAACTGAGGGTCCTAGAGGGGAGGGGGTGGGGGGATGGGTTAGCCTGGTGATGGGTATTAAAGAGGGCACGTACTGCATGGAGCACTGGGTGTTATACGCAAACAATGAATCATGGAACACTACATCAAAAACTAATGATGTAATGTATGGTGATTAACATAACATAAAAAAAAAAAAGAGTCTATGATGGCTGCCCATGACCAGCCCAGTGAAATCTGAACACCATTCACAGACCTTCACAATCGAGCTCTTACCCACCTTTCCATCCTTATTCTCCATCATTTTCCCTCAAGTAGGCGCAATGCTCCCATCATCACTCCCATCTGCCAAGCAGGTATACACATTCTTACCTCTGTCTTTGGTCCCATTGTTCCCTCTGTCTCTAACCTCCTATCCCCACTCCTTGCAAAATCCTATGCACCCATCAAGAATAAACTCAAATGCCGCCTCCTCTGTAGCCCTTTCCTCTGCCAGCTGTTATAAAATGAATTGTCGCACCCCTGGGTTCACCTGTCACATTTCAATTCCTCTAGTCTACTTTTATCATAGTTTTTATTTCTGTTTCTCTTGGGCAATTGTAAGTTTTCTGAGAGCAATGATTATGCCTTATAATTTTGTATACCCAATATCTCTAGTACCTGCCTAGAATAAATGTGTATTTTCTGGAAAGATATTCTAGAAAGAAATCAGATTTTCTGTCTTTTAATTTAAATGAGATTTTAAAAGCTGTTTTAAAAAAAAGTTTCTAGATGACTTTTTATTTTGTTCAAACCCAAATTTTAAAGATTGAACCTCATGGAGAGCCACTATACTAAAATTCAGAGAAATTCAAGATTTGGTCTTACAATTAATTTTCTTCTTCCTTTAATCTTTCATATGAAGTTATGTGTGCTTAGATATATTTTTACTTGCAAGCATGTCTTTTGCTCTTTGTAAATCCCCAGTGTGAGTCACATAAACAAAATGTTCCCCTCTCATTGATATATTGACAGAAATAAATCACTGGCAAAGCAGACTCAAGTGATAATCTCCTGAATTTTGAAAGGGTTTCTATTAACAGGATGCTAAAAATTATATGATAAATCATGACAATCACAATCACTAAAGTAGGGTATTTAGCATATACATTGTTTGATTCAAATAAAAGCAATGTCCCAGCTGAAGTACAAATTAGGTATATATAGAGGTGGGTCAACAAATACATCATTCATGTGGGTAGCATTTCTATGACAAGTCCCCATTCATGCATGTTCTCAAGTTAGGGGAGAATGGTCAAGGTAGAAGCCCATTCTCAAGGGGCTGAGAGCCCCCAATATGCAGGGAGATCTAAACGCAATGTAGACACCTTCCCCAGGCCCTGTTCATTGGAGGTAGAGTTTTATACTCAGACTTCTCACACAGCTCTGAAACATATGAATCCAAAAGCCCCATCCATTGGACACCCTGCATGAGTGGCTACTGCTCCAGCATCTAGAGGTCTCTGTGAGCAGACAAACCAGCTGCCAACCTTCCCTCTAAGCCAGCTTCCACAACCGTGGTCTCAGTCTCCCAAGATCATGGAGCTTGAGGCACCTCTGAAGTCCTCTGCATCCTAAATATGATCCTGTTTTGTAATAACATAAAAATATCATTAAACATGATTAACAAAATGAGGGAGAGTATATGGATCTGAATATGAGAGACAGAAACATGAGATCAAGGCTGAAGTGGCCTATAAAGGAGAGAAAAAGTAAAGCATGTGCTGAGGGCAAAGCAAAATCCAACCTGTATGGGTTATCCCATGAAGATCATCACTGTTTATCACAATTGTATTTCCCCAAGACTGAAACACCAACAGGGTAGAGATACACCCTATGATCCTCTCCCAAAGTTTTGCTCTCCTTTATCCACCAAGAAGGAATGCCCCTAGTGACCTGATGGGGGGGGGGGTGACAGGGAAGACAGTCATCTTACAAAAGGGAAAAAGGGAAAATGGGACCCTTCGCTGTGTCTGCCCTATGGATGATGTGCAATGATTTAAGGTGATAGACGGATAGCATTAAATAAGATGAAATCTCATAATGAGAAAGTTATTTCCAAAAGGCTCAGTTATCTTTAGAGACTTGCGGTGAGTCAAAGCTTGGTGTCAGGTTGGTGCTACCAGGACTTTAACACCTCTTAACACCTGCAGCTTTCTTTTTTTAGAAAAGAGAAAGCAGACCTCAGGCTTAGAGCACTGGCCAGTATGCCACTAGATTTATAATACCTGATGTGATGTGTCTGGTGTATTTAATTTTACAGTTATTATCTATTTGTGGCAAGTGATGCTGTCTTTCTATGCAGTATAGTCATAGGTCTTTATGACTTATGCAGTCTGCAGACTATGCAGTCTGCATAAGTCTATGCAGTATAGTCATATAGTCTTTGGTTTTAGAACAAATTATTTAACATGAAAAAATGAGTCTGTTTAATGTAAAATACAAAGTAAATAATAGTGCAGGCTTGCAAAATTATGGTAAACATCAGAAAGGATGAATAAAGTTTGAGAAACATCATGATAATCATCAAAATATGAGATGATGAGACTAGAAGACCTGGGTCAAAAATCCCATCTTTGCTACTTCACCAGTTCTGGGATTCCGAACAAATGCATAACCTCTCTGAACCTCAGTTTTCTCATCTCTGAAATGGGAATCAAGATAATGCTGCCACACAAGATTGTGGTTGGCCAGATGAGCCAAACATCGTGGATGAGGCTGGGTAAATCAGTGGCCTGGTGCTCATTACCAGTTAATTTACTTGTCCACAACATCTTTTGTACTCTGTACCATATGTGGTATCTGGTCATATCTGCCTCCTCCAGGAGAGACTATAAGCTCCTTGATGGCAGCCACTGTGTCTTCTTGATCACTGCACGTCTCTGTCCCTGGGGACATCACCTCTCTGTAAGACAGGTTTCATTAACATTTTTAAATTAAGTCAAATTGACTGGTTGAATGGGACGATCTATTTGTGTTGACAATCCAACAAAGACCCTTGAGGTCAAAAGTTGCCTCCTGTGTCCCATACAGTTAGTAGTGTAGTCAATTCTCAGTAAAAACTCACTGGTCAGACGCTGGTATATGCATCCCGTGTCTGAACTACTGTGACCATCTAACTAGTCTCCTGCCTCCTCTAGTGCTGCCCCCCATCCATTGTCCATATGGCAACCACAGCGATCTTTCTAATAATCTCCCACCAAAAACCCACCCAGGATAAAATCAAAACTCCTGAACACAACATACAAGGTTTTTTGTTACCTACCTCCTACCTATAGCTTTATTTTACCCCTCAGTCAGCACCCCGTCTTCCAGCCAAACCGAAAGATTCTCAGGTGCTCAGATGAGCTATGTGCTCCCACCTCAGAAACATTGCACCTGCTCTTCCTTTCTCTGGAATGCTCTTTTCTTTCCATCTCTGTACCGGGCAAGTCTACACACATCCCTCTAGATGTTTGTCACCTCATACAGTAAGCCTTCCTGCCTTCTTCTGCCCCAGGCTGGATGTCCCTCACCGGAGAATGTGTGCTTGCCGCTATCTGGGCCCTCATCCCACTTCATAGAAATGGCCTGTTTTTCCTGTCTGTCTCCACCATAGATTGTGATCCTTTGGGATGGTGGTTCTCAAACATAAATATTGGAATTGTGCTTACAAGCCTTCTGAAAACACAGATTCTGATCAATTAGGTCTAAGGTAAGGCCCAAGAATTAGCATTGTCAACTATCAGTGGTTCTCAAACAAACCAGGCTGCATATCAGGAACATCAGGGAGAGGATTTAGAAATTTCTACTGCCCAGACCCCACTCCTAGACTGATTAAATCAGAGCCTCTTCATAGTAGGAGCTGGGGAAGGGGGAGCATTAGTATTTTTAGCTCCCCAGATGATTGCAGGGTTTATAACTCCTGCTTTAGAGTTCTCAAACTTTAATATGCACATGTGGAGATACTGTTGGAAGGAAGTAGATCTGTGGTGCAGCTAAGGGCTGCGTTTCTAACAGGCTCCCAGGTGATGCTGACACTGCTATCCGTGGACCACGCTTTTAAGTGAGTTTTAGAAAAAGAGCTGACCCTTACACATCCCTAGCAGCCTCTACCATATTGCTAGGAAAGGTCATTAACATCATTGAATGAACACTTGCTGCTGCTACTGACCCAGGAGCACCTATTCAGAGATGACATTGCCAGTAACAGGTTTCCCTTGTGACTTTCAGTTCAGGTATCAGATTTGAATCTACTATTTGTAGTCTCTGCTCACAACACCTCAGGTGTCTGGTGGGTCTCATGTCCTTGACCAACATTAGGCTTCTTTTCAGCGTTCAGTTTCTGCCGCTCTGGGGGTTGACTGTGTGTCTCACTGTGAAGATTTCCTTCAAGAAAAGTTTACACAGTTAGTATAATGTCCAATCTTGTCAAACTTACTTCCAAATTTGGTAAAAATCTGCGTAGTTATTTCACATGATGTATTTTTTTAGAAGTCAGAAATGTAATTTTATGCATAGATCGTATTCTCATAGTTTGGTAAAGCTCCTGACACGGTGTTAGTGGGCAGTGAATTTGCGGAAGGAAGGAAATAAAGGGAGGGAGGGAGAGAGGGAGGCAGGGAAAGGGAAAGGGAGAGAGAAGAAAGGAGGAGGGGTGGCAGTAGAGAGAAAGAAAGGGACAGGGAGGCTAAAAGGGAGAAAATTTTGTCCTAGTTTCCCTTTATCTCCAGTAGCCCTGCTGGATTTCACACTCACCAGCCTCTCCTTCTACCAAGGTATGTTTTTATTCTCATCTGACTACAATCATAGCCATACCTGGCATGGCGGCGCCATTCAGCCCACATTCTTACAGTGTTTCAACACACATGAGCCTGCAACACCCCCTCCTCCCCACTGGCTTCCTTCAGAGCCTTGGGGATGCAGATTGGGATTGGGGTACATGATGGGCCAGCTCTGGTCTCATCCAACTCCATGTGTAGTATGAGGCTAAGCTTCTTAAAAATTTGAAATAATTGAAGGGTATCTTCCACGAGAAACCCAACAAAGTAGTCCATTGGCCAACAGCATTTGAAAATGCTCAAATCAGTTACTAATATTTCAAATTCAAGATCTGTTCCACAAAAATCTGGATTTCCAGTTTCTTTCCAAAATCGGAGGATCTTACACCATGGGGCCAGCTTTGGTTGGATCTGAGTGGAGCTGTCCCCTTCAGCAGGGGCATGTATTCTTTTATTAATTTGCCACAGTCCCCACCCCTCCTTATCATCCCGCAATACTAAAGCCAAATATAGATTGCTATTTGTCATCTTTATCTCATTTTACTTGCAATATGTCTGCCTTTCACTTAAGCATTTTCATTCACTCCCATTGCCTTCCAGCCCCCAGACACTGTTGAGCATGCAATCTGCAGACCCCACAGAGCAAATGGCCTCCCATGCAGTGCTCATTGCTTTATCTTAAAACCTTGAGCTTACACTCTGTCATTTGCTGCTGGTAATTCATGTCCAAAGAGAAAAGTTCTCCTTGAACTAACTCTGATTCCCCAGACATAGCTTTCTGCCTGTCCTTTTTCCTGGGTATAGGCATTAGCACTTGCTATTTGCTGCTCTCATTATCTTTCGGGCTTTTTACCTCTCCACACAGAATTTGCCCACAAGGTAAACCTGTTGCTCTCCCAAGAGATAATAATACTTATCAGGACCTTTTGTAGAGTTCCTGGACCTTTTAGGATTGAACCACACTTTGCGTACATAAAGCCCTCCATTATCACCACTATTGTTGTCATTATTATTATTTGGGATTAGGCAGCCCTCTCAGAAGTCTTGCCAGCCACAGGCAGGTGCCACCTCAGAGCCTCACCTGGCCCGGCGTGGTGACTCAGGCCGGACGCACCTGGCTGTAGGACTCTGGTTCAACCTGCTGAGTTCTGGGCTTTTGCCAGAGCAAAGACCTGCCCTGAAACATTCACACTTCTCTTGCTCTGGGCACAAAGGCTGAGTTCCAGGGAGGGCCAGAGTAAGCCCAGTCTTTCCCAGGGAACGCAATCTCCAGGCCATACTGCTAGAGAATTATTGCCACGGCAAGCCTCAAACCAGGCAGAGCCTTAGGGACCAGAATCTCTCTCTAGGAAGAAAGGGCCATACAGTAGAGTTTGGGGTCAGAGCTGGGTTCCCATCCCAACTGTTGCTCTACAGGTGTGTGAGCCTCAGACAATATATTGACCTTTGCAATCTCTGGTTCTCATGTATAAAATGTGGATAATAATTCCCAACTTTATGATAATATTATGAGATTTATATGTAAATACATTGGAAAGTACATATGTAATATATATAAATACATATTTATTTATAAGTGTAAGTGTCAGGCATACAGTAAGCCCTCCATTAACCGAAAAGACGGGGTTCCATCCCTATTCAGGCTTTACAGAACCACCCAGAAGTTAACTGCTTTAGCAGTAGACCCAGAGTAAACAGACAAGATGCCCCCAGGAAGCAGTAGTGAATATAAACATCTCACCAAGAAAACAATTTCCACTCAACAGCCTTCCTGCCCCCTCCTGAATTCCTACCTTATCATCCTCCACCTCTCAGTGACACCTGACCAAATGTCTTCAAAGGAAACACAAGCCTTTCCCTCTTCGATACTCAGCCTATCCCTCCACTATGTGCCCGAGACAAGTTTTTCTCCAGCAAAGGGGCTGGGTTGGAGGCATCAACACTGCTCTCTGATCTCTTTATTTAGTCTTCTCCACCTGCCTCCCCCCACCAAAAAAAATACCCCAGAAACCAAACTCACATCAGCTTACCACAAGAAGAATGTGTTGAATCAGTGATTCAAAGGAAAAGGTGGACATGAGACCAGCAGAGATGGAGATGGGTCTCAAGAGAAACTGGAAGCATGAGATGGAATGCTGCCAGGACCCTCTCTCCACTTCTCATTCCCCCTTCTCTCTGCCCATCTGCCTCACTCTTTCTCGCTGCAGAACAGCAAAGGAGACCATGGCTACAGCAGCTGCACAGTTGTGCAGTCATTAGGGAGACAGTCATTAGAGAGAGACTGACTTCTATCCTTTCTGATAGCAAATTTTCAAATCCCAAGGAAGAGCTTTGAGTGGCCAGCTGTGGTCAGGAGCCCACACCTGGACTAATCAGCCTTAGCCAGTGTTCGAAAAAGAGTTATCGGGCTCAAAATGGAGTCACTTGTGCTAAGCCCCATGTCACCAAACCAAGACCTAATACCTAACTTAATTATAGTTTCAGCTTCCCCCTGGAGTGGGATCTTAAACCAGTCAATCTGGAATTACCTGGTCAGTTCTAGAAAGGTAGTCTGCTTGATACACCCCTGCCATCCATTAAAGGAAGGTGACTTTGCCACAAATAATCAGCTCCTTGCTAGTATAACTTCCGTGTCCCTCCTCCTTCTGCCTCTAAAAGTCTTTAATTTTGTACAGCTCTTTAGAGCTCCTTTCTGTCTGCTAGATGGGATGCTACCCGATTTGAATAAAGCCAATACGAGCTTTTAAAAGTATTCAGTTGAATTTTGTTCTTTTAACACCAGTGAGGGCAGAATACTGTGATTAGTGCTATTTGGCCAGGGACCCTCCCCCAGACCAACCAACTGTGGTCTTCAAAATGATGAGCTTACATTAAAACATGGAAGGTCCTGTCATCAGCATGGGGCAGGGCGAAAGGAAGGACAATTGCTAGGACAGGGGTAGTCCCTGTTACAGAATCCTAGAATAGAATTAAGTTCTCTGTTAATGAACCTTTCTAGGTTGCCAGACTTTGAGTTCTCAAGGACAGAAATGAGGTTAGTGCATCTGTGAATCTTGGCCATGGCAAACATGCAGGAAATGTTTGTGGAACGGAACTTGAAATGCCTCTGACAAGCTGGGTGTCCATCTTAGATCCTCTGTGTCCAGAGAAGAACCAAAAGTAGCTGCAGAGATAAAGATCCTACTCTGCCTGAAGAATTTTCTAACAAATAGAATGGCCTGAAAATGTAAGCAGGGGCCTCAGGAAGTTGAGTGTCCCTTTCATTGGTGGCCTTCAAGCCCAAGCAAATGATCACGTGTCAGGGAAATTGAGAAAGATATTTATGTACTAACCTAGATACCTTTCCCAATATTATATTATGATTCTTTGAACTCAACCACGGAAGACAAACTTAGACCAGGCATCCCAAAACACCACGGAAAGGAGAAATAACCACAGCAATACAGCCAAAGCTTCTGCTGACCACATCTGAACACATACCTCGATGTGACCCTGGCTTTTCCTCTCTGAGTGATGCTGGCCACTGAAGATGAATCAAAGCACACCCTTACTGCCACATCAGTGCCTGTCTATTTGCAGACCCAAATATGCCCAATTCAGAATCTCCTAATT
The DNA here is from genome assembly GCF_011800145.1 of Mirounga leonina. NCBI lineage: Eukaryota > Metazoa > Chordata > Mammalia > Carnivora > Phocidae > Mirounga > Mirounga leonina. The sequence continues at coordinate 24,212,037 of NW_023270268.1, forward strand.
ATTTCATCCTAAGATATAAGATATCATTTAACCACATCCCGAGTACAATCAATAAATTGAAACTGTAAGCTATTTGGACATCATTTCTTTTTTTTTTTTTGACTTAAAGTTTTATTCATTTCATTTTGGTGAGAATATTTAAGTTCCTACTCTTAGTAAATTTCAATTATACAATACAGTGTTATCAACTATAGTCACCATAGTATACATTAGATCCTCAGACCTTATTTATCTTCTAACTGAAAGTTTGTCCCCTTTTACCAACCTCTCCCTAATCCCTTCATCCCTCAACCTCTAGCAACCACTTTTCTACTCTCTGTTTCTATGAGTTTTACTTTTTCTTTTTTTTAGAGTCCACATATAAGTGATACCATGCAGTATTTGTCTTTCTCTGTCTGACTTACTTCACTTAGCCATAATGCCCTCCAAGTTCATCCATGTTGTCACAAATGGTGGGATTTTCTTCTTTCTCATGACTGAATAATGCTTCATTGTATACATATTCCACATCTCCTTTATCCATTCATTCCTTATTGGACCCTTACATTGTTTGCATGTCTTGGCCACTGTGAATAATACTGCAGTGAACATGGGAGTGCAGATATCTCTTTGCTATCTTCTTTTCATTTCTTTGATTATATACCCAGAAGTAGAATAGCTGGATCATAGGGTAGTTCTATTTTTAATTTCTTGAGGAACCTCCAAACTCTTTTCCACAGTGGCTGCACAAATTTACATTCCCACCAACAGTGCACGAGGGTTCCCTTTTCTCTACATCCTTTCCAACATTTGTTATTTCTTGTCTTTTTGATAATAGCTATCCTAATAAGTATGAGGTGATACCTCACTGTGGTTTTAATTTGTATTTACATGATAATTAGTGATGGTGAATACCTTTTGATGTACCTGTTGGCCACTTGTATGTCTTCCTCAGAGAAATGTCTATTCAAATCTTATGCCTCCTTTTTAATTGGGTTATTTGGTGTTTTGTTACTGAGCTGTATGAGTTTTGGCATTATTTCTAATCTGTTTTTTATCCATCCCTCTGATAAATTGGCATCCTGGATTTGTATAAGCATTTTCAATGTCTTATTTTCCTCACACAAAGTTCTGCATACTTGAGAGATTTTCTTGAAAGGAGTTTTTTTAATGTCACTTATATCTCAAAAAAAACTGTTTTAAAAAGTCAAAAAAAAAAAAAAGAGGCTTTCTTTAATCACCAACCATTTTAGAGGGAAATGTGATGAATGAGACCAGCATCACCCCCCTAATGAAGGCCTACCTGGGAAATCCTGGGCAGGTACAAGAAGGAAGGGTACTTTGGATATCTTTTACCCGAGGCAGGGCTATCAGTTCTCAGAGAGGAGCCGTAGTGGCATGTTGAAGCCTGATCATACTAGCTTATGAAAGCTAATAGTTAAATTTGCAGGAATTGCATGAGCCCATTGTTAAACCATTGGTACCTTGAAATCAGTCCTGGTGAGTGTATTTACACCTCAGAAATTGACAAATGCCACAAATTAGTCTTCCCGGACCCCCACTCTATCCTCACCCCTACTTGGCTAGCACACCACTGATTAGCTGCAACTAATCAACTCTTATCATTGACTTTTTGCCAAATGATAGGACTGATTCTGGAACAGATACTTAGCTAAACCATTTCATTCTGCTCATGATTTCATAGGGGAGCAATATTAATATTAACATTTAGATCAGGTTTCTTCTAAGTTCCTACTGATGCATTGTAGTGGACACAAATAAGTAGTGTTGTGTCCCAGTTGTCTTATATTCTTCCTAGAACTCTGACAAATAAGAAAGAGGAAATTAAGAAAAGAGGCACCTATTTTAAGGCTGTAATAATTTTTTGAACCCCTGTGCACTGTTGGTGGGAATGCAAACTGGCGCAGCCACTACAGGAAAACAATATGGAGGTTCCTCAAAAATTAAAAATAGAACTACCCTATGATCCAGCAATCCCTCTTCTGGGTATACATCCAAAGAAAATGAAAACAGAATATTGAAAAGAAATATTGAATATTGAATATTATTTGCACTCCCATGTTTATTGCAGCATTATTCATAAAGCCAAGATATGGAAACAGCCTAAGAGTCCATCAGAAAGGAAATCCATAAAAAAGGAAATTCTGTCTGCCTTTTGCAACATCATGGGTGAAATTTGTGGGCATTATGCGAAATGAAGTAAGTCAGAGAAAGATAAATACTGTATGATATCACTTATTTGTGAAATAGAGACTGAGAGTAGGATGGTGGTTACCAGGGCCAGCAAGTGGGGGACAGGGAGTTGGTAGTGATGGGGAAATGTTGGTCAGGGTACAAACTTCCAGTTAGAAGATGAATTAGTTCTGGGTATTTAATGCATAGCATTGCAATTATAGTTGACAATACTGTATTATACACTTGAAAGTTGCTAAGAGAGTAGATCTTAAATGTTCTCACCACAAAAAAATGGTAATTAAGTGACATGAAAGAGATGTTATCTAAAGCTACAGTGGTTATGGGGATAAGCATATTGCAATATATGTGTATCAAATCAACATGTTGTACACCTTAAACTTGCACAGTGTTATATGTCAGTTATATCTCAATAAATCTGGAAAAATTAAAATTTTTTTCATGTATTCTCACAGTGTCTAATATTCCTAAGATTTATGAAAAGAAAACTTTAAAAGAAGCAAACTGTTAATGGAAGGAGCATGAGAGGCTGATGTATGAAGTTGACATGTTAGTCAGCTCATGTGAGCCTCGGTTAACTTAAGTGGATCTTTCTGGATTGTTTAAGAAGGGGGGAAAAATGTATGACGGGGTGCCTGGGTGGCTCAGTGGGTGGGCATCTGACTCTTGATTTCTGCTCATCATGACCTCAGGGTTGTGGGATCGATCCCCATGTCAGGCTCCACACTCAACAGAGAGTCTGCTTGAGATTCTTTTCTGCTCTGTCTCCCATTGCCCCCCTCCCCTCACTCTCTCTCTTTCTCAAATAAATAAATAAACCCTTTTAAAAGAGGAAAAAAATGTATGAAAAGGGGCATATAGGAGTCAACCAATATTTGGACTTTAAAAAGTACATTTTCTGGGATGCTTTTTCCATGTCACACAGATATATACTTAGTGTCTCCCCATATTTTAATAGAAACAACAAAAACAAAAGGAAGAGTTGCAGAAGCAGTATATGATCTACTTTGGCACATATTTATGTAGCTTCTCTTCACCACCCAAAAAAAAAATAATTCTGATCAAATTCCACAAATTCTTTTCCTGAAACAATCTGTTGTTCAGGAAAAACCAGGTTAAAGGAACACGCCAGTAACCTTGACTTAAAGGTGTTTGGAGAGTTAACACTCTGAACCCGTACTGAGACTTCAGAGATGGGAATCAGAAGTTCCTGGTGGTTCTCTGTAGCTGTACAGATAGAAACCCAGAATTTAGTGGAAACCCAAGCCAGCTCTCGTGAGAATTCTGTCTCTTTCTCACCACACAGAGCCTACAATATGAGAGCCCTTAAAAAATGGTGGGATCTTGAAGCCCATCTGCTCAATAAGCTGCAGACATAGGCGAGACATGTTGAGACTATTATTAGGGAAAGTTTTACTGTTTCAAATTCATCAGGGTACAGGAGGGCTTGTGGGAACTGAGGGAATGGAACAGGGCATTCTCGTATCCCAGAGTGTCACTTCAGATTCTTTGCTGGTCGCAGCATTATCAGACCTTCAAAACATGTAAGAGCCTTGCATTAAAGCTCCCTGGATGGATTTGGAAACATGTAGTTACAAATCCAGGGCCTCCGTTCAGTGGCTTGAGTGGCCATCCATCTCAACCCAAGGCTGTGCAAGAGGTCACTTAGAACTTGTTAATGTTAATGGAAGGAGCATGAGAGGCTGATGTATGAAGTTGACATGTTAGTCAGCTCATGTGAGCCTCGGTTAACTTAAGTGGGTCTTTCTGGGTTGTTTAAGAAGGGGGGAAAAATGTATGAAGGGGTGCCTGAACTAGCACAAAAGATAAAGCAGGGTCAAAGCCGAATACAGGTCAGAATTAAATAACATCACATGGCTGAAGAATACATCACAATGCCCAGCATGTTCAAAGTACTTATTATGAGAGATCTACTAATTTTTGGTGGAGTTACTGTTGAAGTTGAGGTTGGAGTTAGAGTACCCTTTTGTCTTGGTATAGGTGAAATATTTGGAATCCTTCTGGTGTCTCTGAAATCACAATCGCATGTTGGATGCCAACCCACTGGTATCTAAGTAAAACCTGGCACTAATCCTCCAACTAGATTATGAATTTCTTTAGTGAAAAGACCTATATCCTCAAGTTCCTTTATCCTCACAGCATCTAGCTCTGGACTCTGCACACACACAAAGGTGCTTAGTAAATACTTCACTTCTTTCATTTGTTCAAAAATACAGCCACATTCTCAAAGTCCTTCACAGGTGATTTAGTGAATCAGAAAGAAGGTAGAAGAGTCTCAGGGAAGCCAGAAGCTCAAGCTGCCTCCGACTCCTTCAACTGCCTTGGCCCTTTATCATTGTTGTCTACATAAAAAGCTGCCATTTGTGCAAATCTACATACCAGTGGTTTCAAGTGAAATTTGAATTAACTCACAGGACTGACTGCCATCTTGAAAACCCTCATGGAAGTTCTTATACTTCAACATCAAACTCTCACAGGTCATTATTACTAGAGAGAATGCACAATAGAGACATTTCCCAGAAGCTGATAGAGACATTGTATAAAGTTTTTCCTGCTTATCAAATTAAAGTAATAAAGATATAACTCCAAAAAAAAAAATAGCTATCCACAGTCTGGTCCCAATTGGTCCAATGTGTGTTGAAGCATGATCACCTCCATGACATGTCAACTTAGCTTCCCCAGGATGAAAACACTCAAGCATTGTTGATTCTACTTTCTCTTAAGTGCTCACCATCACTCCAGAGCAAGGAAAACCTTTAGTAATGTCATAAAAAGCAGAACAAAACCTATTCATGGGGCGCCTGGGTGGCTCAGTTGGTTGAGCGACTGCCTTCGGCTGGGGTCGTGATCCTGGAGTCCCTGGATCGAGTCCCGCATCGGGCTCCCTGCTCAGCGGGGAGTCTGCTTCTCCCTCTGACCCTCCCCCCTCTCATGTGCTCTCTCTCATTCTCTCTCTCAAATAGATAAAATCTTTAAAAAAAAAAAAACCTATTCGTGGTGCTAATGGACATAGGAAATTCAGAGAGATGATCGTGAAATTCTGGAAGATGAGATGCTTAATGAGTGTTTCCTGGTTACAAGGTGTTGTTTATGCCAACCCAATGAGCCATCTCCTCCATATAGGGGTGCCCACAAGGTGTGCCCTGAGACTTGGTGATAATTGCAGGGTGGCTAGAGGCCAGAATCTCAACCTCAAGTAAGAGCCAAAATTATATCACCAAGCACCTATTAATCAGGATTAACCTCCAAGGATGCCAACTCTGGAATCTGCTTCACAAATAAGCATCTTCATGTACACTTTTAAAAGAAAACAAAACACTCATTTTCTCAGATGGAGTCATCTGGCTAGGTACCTCCAGGAAAAAATGCTTTAGCCCAATCACTAAAATAAACCAGTGAATGCCCTTAAAGAAGTTAGGGTAGGTCTAATGAAACACCGTCAGCCCACCTACTGGGCCTGTTCCTGAAGCCTTTCTAGGACTCTAATTTTTCTGGGAAATCTCTGCGTACGGCCAAGATAGGAAGCTGTTTCCACAGACAAATAGAGAACTGAGGTCCTCTGACACATATTTAGACCAAGTAGGCACTTTTTATTTCAATTACCTGTTTATTTCCAGAAAAGGAATTCTGTTCCTACTCGACTAGACCTAGGAATAAATTTTGTTTTACATACCTTGCAAAGTACTTTTGTCCAAATCATTTCCTCCTTGTCCTACTTGCAGAAAGGCTAAGAGTTAGCCTGAGGCCAGGGAATAAGGCAGAAACCTCCTTTGAGGCAAAGCTTAAGAGAATGTAAGAACCCCGAGGTCATAAATGTCACAACTAAGTCTGGAGGGTGGCAAAAATCCAGGGATGAGTCCACATCACTAGCAGGCACCTGCCATATCTTCTTTGGTTTGTCGCTTATAAGCACGGACTCCTTAGGATATACCAGATGATGGGAGTGCAAGCAGCAGAGGGTTTTCAGAGCTTTGAAATTTCTGAATATCTTTGAGATTTTTATTTCAATTTCCCTAAATCTTAACAATTAATCGATTCATAAGAAGATGGCCACTTGGATAAGTTGGACATTTTAGAGGCAAAAATCCCTCCCAAAAGGATAATGACAGACCTTCAGATGGGTAGGTGAGTGCCTGTGGATCACTACTTTAGGGAAATTGTTTGAGCTTCAGGCTTTCCATAATATAAAGAAGTTGCTTTAGAGTTTGTTATCATGAAAGGAAGCACAGTAAATCAATTTGCAAATATTGAAATTGAATAGTTCAGGAAAATCTACTCAAAGTATTTAGATCATTGCATTTTTTTGAGAACAAAATCTCCCAGATGGTCAGAAAGACCAAAATCTTACTTATAGAATATACCTATGGGATACAATGTAAAATATGCCCTCTAATCACAGGGGGTATGTGTGTAAATACAAATAAATATCTAAGAGTCCGTTTGATCAAAGTTACTCTTCCAAGACATTTTCTGATCTAACTTATATAAAATATATTTTATGGACACCTGACTTTTATTTTAATCTTTCATCCCAAGTATAGATGGATTTTTACTGAGCTCCGTGTCTTCAAATTATAACTCTTCATTTTGTTCAGACTTTGTAGTATACATAAATTAGCAAACATGCACAGCATCTCGCTGTTAAAAACAAGTTGTTTTAATGAAAACATAACCTGAAAATCAAGCAGTATTTTTTGGAGGGAAAAGACATTGGTTGAAATAGCAGTGTCTTATTGACATTAAAAACAGTTGACATAACTCTGCAAGGATGCTGAAATTTAACTTTTGTATGTTTTTATTATACCCAGAGTATCAAAGATAACAGAATTTATTCATAGAATGGCAGTCATTGAATTCGGTTTTCTGGTACAATTTTCTCCCCACATAACTCATAAAAAATGTGATGGGTGAACCATTAGGAATGCTTAAAGCAGCCTCTGATGTATGCCCACACAGAAAGAACAAATAGATTGCAAAATGTTTATGCCTTTTACATTTTTTACAGTATTAATAAGGAAACACTGTGATTACCAGTCAGAAAAGACTCCAGAGTGCTGCTTGTAAAGTACACCATTATAAAGATTTATATCTGTATCTGGGGAGTAATATGGAGCATTGATATTTTAAGGAGCTCAGTTCAAAAATTTCTTTATTCAGTGAAAGCCTGGGAGACCAAAGCATCTTTTTTCCTGTGGCAAAACTGTGTGTATTGTGGTTAGTTGATGATTTACATGGTGGGAAGAAATAGACTTAGTCCCCAAATACTCACCAAATGCTAGAAGATGGATTACAAGGGGGCTATGCAACTTTTCAACACCATTGTCCATCGTAATTGGAGGTGAAATGAGTGTGGGGTTATCTGCTCAGTGCCAAGTCCTGCATTGGCCCCCTTCTGACCTAGGCCCTATTCTGTGTCAAGAATGTATAGTGTGGGGTGCCTGGGTGGCTCAGTCGTTAAGCGTCTGCCTTCGGCTCAGGTCATGATCACGGGGTCCTGGGATCAAGCCCTGCATCGGGCTCCCTGCTCAGTGGGAAGCCTGCTTCTCCCTCTCCCACTTCCCCTGCTTGTGTTCCCTCTCTTGCTGTGTCTCTCTCTGTCAAATAAATAAATAAAATCTTAAAAAAAAAAAAAAAAGAATGTATAGTGTGTTAGCCCCACCCAGAAGCCCCAACCCCACCAGGGCAAAACCATCCTCCATTCTCTGAGACTGTTTCAGCCATCTAGAGACATCTCGTAAAGCCTTAGGAAGAGCGCCTCTGTATTACTCCAAGGTACGGCCACTGACTCCTACTTGGTATCGTCTGAGCAAATGCCCAGAGAGGATCACATTTTCTAGTTTATAGCCCTAGTCGATACTCATTTTCCAAGTTTTCCAAGCAATACCTAGGCAGAGCTTTACAATCGGTCCCATGACTTCCCAATCTCTAGTATAAAAGTACGACAAATTAGTACTAATCTATTTTCAACCAGAATCTGTTAAAACAATCTATGCCAGTCAGGATGCATTCTGCTACAAGTATCAGGATTTTTCTTGCCTCAGTCGCCCTGGTCTGGAGGCCAGGAGGCCAGGCTGGTGCAGCAAATTGAGGAAGGCATTAGGACCCAGGCTTCTTCCACCTTATCGGCATCTGTCTTCCTGCTGGTAGTAGGATGACTGCTGTACCTCCAAGCATGACGTATGCTCAGGCTGGAACACAAGGGACAGGGGAAAGGCAAAGAGTAGGACTCCTTCTTTGTTCCAGACGTCTTTTATATGAGAAGGGAACCTCCTGTGACCACACACAGCTGCAAGAAAGTCTGGGAAATCAGGTTTTGTTCGTGTTTTTTAACTGGGGACAGCCGCATACTGAATAAAGTTAGGATTCTGCAAGAATAGATGTTAGGTAACCAGTCGAGTCAGCCACATAATTTACTTTTTAAACCTCTGGAAGGAGTTGTTTCTTATAATGTCTAAAGCTGTGCAGTCCAGTCCGGTAGCCACTAGGCACATGTAGTTATTTCAGTGAATTTAAATTAAATTAAAAAGTCAGCTCCTCACTCACACTCACCACACTGAAGTCACTAACTGCATGTGGTGAGTGTCTCCCATTTTGGATAGTGCTGACCCAGAGCCTTCTCTCCAGGAAATGGATGCCCCTGCCTTCTACATCCCATATGTTTCCATTCAAAGCCATTTCCTTCACTTTTGTCTTCGATGAAAAAAAAAATAGCAAGTCACCACCTTTTCTGTAAAACTCTTTTAAGTTCATTGCATCACTAGGAAATCACCCCTTGTCTTACTTAGGTTCTTCCAAAAGCTGAGGCTAAGAAAAGGCTTGGGGGCAGGTAGTTTATATGGGAAGCATTTCACCATCACCAGAACAAAACAAACATACACAGACATGAGTGAAGGGATGGAGGAGTGAGAACAGGAAAAGGAAAGACTATAAAGATGGGTTGTTGAGGTTGCTGCTGCAGGCAGGGGGTCTCGACTCCCCTGGGAACTCTGAAGAACACAAAATGCTTCCCAAGATCCCCTGTTCAAAGGAGTCTAGGGCACTAGTTCCCACGGCCCCTTGGTTGAGGTTTGCCCCTGCTGGGCTAACCCCCCTTTCCCTCCAGGCTATCTCTACATACTGGCTGAATAGGATTCCCCAGCTTTTTTTTTTTTTTTTTTTTTAAGTAAGCTCCATGCCCAGTAGTGGAGCCCAATGCAGAGCTTGAATTCACAACCCTGAGATCGAGACCTGAGCTGAGATCAGGAGTCAGACGCTTAAGCTACTGAGCTACTCAGGCACCCCAAGTCTCCCCCAGCTTTGAAGAAACATGTCAGGCATAAAAGTGGGTGGCTACATGGCTGGAGCTGAAGGGGATCCTGTCAGAGTGCACAGCACTAGCCATCAACACTATTGCTGATATAAAGGATGAGTCTAGGAGATGGGACATAGCACCCCAGATCTGTTACACACTCCACTCTCATTGCTGGTGACTAAATTTTAAGCTTAGTTCTCTTTGTACAAGATTTTGGCCCTACTCAACCACAGGCAGCTTGAGGAGCTCTAGAGTTTACCAATAGACTTGCAGCCAATGTTAGTCACGATTACTCTTTGTATCTTTCTCTTTCTCCACTATAACTGGGAATAAGAGCTTAAGTCATGAGAGAAAAGAAAGAAAGAAGAAAGAAAGAAAGAAAGAAAGAAAGAAAGAAAGAAAGAAAGAAAGAAAGAAAGAAAGAAAGA
>NW_023270268.1:24221979-24308605 GCF_011800145.1 Mirounga leonina
AGAAAGAAAGAAAGAAAGAAAGAAAGAAAGAAAGAAAGAAAGAAAGAGAAGAAGGAAGGAGAGGCAAGGAGGGAGGGAGAGAGAAAAAGAGATGAAGAGAAGGAGAGAGAGGGAAAGAGAGAAAGAGAAAGAAAGGGAGAGAGAGGAAGGAAGGGAGGAAGAGAGAGACGGAGGGAGAGAGAGAGGGGGAGAAAAAAGAAAGAAAGGAAAGAAGAAAGAAAAAAGAAAGAAAGAGAAAAAGGAAGTAAGGAAGCAGCAGGCAGTAGCAGCAGCTGTTAAATTAATGTCACACAATGTAGTTTGTATCAGTACGTTTGGGGAATTGAATGGGGTTTTCCTGTAAGAAGAGCAAATGCCTCTCTCACAACCCAGCATTTGCCCTGATGCTGCTTCAGAGCAGACCACTGACACTGGGCTGAGATTTGAAGGATTCCAGGCATGGCTCCTCTTCCATAATTTATCCCATCCATCCATCCACCTCAACCTGGAGGTCAACCATTAAAAAGCTCTGCTCTGGTTTTGCAACCTCAGAGTTCTCCATTAAAACCAACTGCTCCTGGAGGTGAAGGTCTGTCACCACAGGGTGGAACTGGTTTGAGGAGGAGGAGCTCAGTTTACGGAGGGGGAACTCAATCATGAAAGACCACAGAAGGCAGCAGAAGGCACAGAACTGCCTGAGTCAGAGAGCTCCGTGCCCTTGCGCCCCCGCCTTCCCCACCTGCGCCTAGAGACAGGAGCACTGATAGAAGGCACCAAAGGCAAACTTTCATTATGTTGCTCTGAGCCAAGAATAACCTGGGTAAAATTGGCTTATTCATCCATTCAATATTTCTTGAGCACGAGGCCTGGTGCTAAACTCCAGATGCACAATGATGACCAGAACAGAAATTGTCCAGACCTCAAGGAGCCTGCGGTCCTAACAGGGAAGACTTTCAAAAATCCAGTAAATAAACGAGTAAATAAGTACAAAGTCCAGTAACTCACAAGGGAAAAGAACAAGGTCTTGTTTGACCTACCTTCTGAGGAAGTAACACTTAAACAGAGGCCTTGAAAGATGAGGTAAGGAGGAGAAAGAACATTCCAGAAAAGAGGGAGTGTATCTGAAGATCATATGGACTAGGAGAAGGGCTGGGTGTCAGTATTACAGTGGGCAGGATGAGCGTGTGGAGAAAGACAGGGGCTAAGACACATAGGGCCTTACTAGACCTTCATCCCTCTTGTTTCACAATTCTAGAACAAAATACCACATTCCCAGTTCTTTGTTTGTGCACCTTCTCTGCCTGACAATAATAATGACAACAAGCACTAGTATCATGTGATGCCTATAGGATTCATATAGGGCTGACACACTAGCATTTATTTATTTACTACTATTACTACAGTTAAATATAAAAATAATAACACTTAAAGGAAATGCCCGGAACCTTGGGCGGATTATCTCTGTTCACTCTCAGCGCAAGACTTTAGAGCGAGAATCGTCACCCCCCATTTCACAGATGAGGAAAACGAAGCTGAACTAGGTTAAGGCTTGACCCCAAGTTTGCACCGCTAATAATGTAGGTCTATCTGACTCTAAACCCCACGCTCAGAACCAGGGGTTGGCAAACTGCAGCCCATGGGCCAAACGCTGCCCACTACCACTTGTTTCTGTAAGTACAGTTTTTTTATAGCACAGCCACGCCCATTCATTTGCATCCTATCTCTAGCTGCTTTCCCACTACAGTGGCAGAGTTGAGAGACTGTATGGTCCACAAGGCCTAAAATATTTACTATCTGGACATTTATGGAAAAAGTTTGCTGACCCTGGCTCTAGATAGGACAAGGGCTTTTATTCAGACACTCTTGGAATCCCCTTGGGATCAATTCTCTAAAATTACAAGCATCTATGTTTAGCTGTATATTTTTTCTGAGGAAAAGGTCCATTGCTTTCATCAGATTCTCAAAAAAATTTATGGCTTTAAAAAAAAAAAAAATTAAGAGGTCAATTGAACCAGAAGGTGTTCTAGTACAGTGATTAAAATGTGTGTGGTCCCTACACCATCAGGAGAGAATGTGCTGGAAAGTTGGGAACTTCTACCTGGGAATTTGTTCGAAATGCAAATCTCTACTAAATTAGAAATCCTGGGAATGGGGTCCAGCAATCTGTGTTTAAACAAGTCCCCCAGGTCGTTCTGAAACTTGCTTAAGTGTGAGAACCTCTAAACTCACTGACGCACCTAAAGTCAAAACTCACAAGACCAAAATGAAAGCGTTGAATGTCTACAAATGAGAACTCTTCGGTTTACCCGTAATTTGTTGTATTTTATGGGGGGGGGGGCAGTGGCTTCTTTAAACAGATACTTGAAGTTGTCATCTCATCCATTGGCCAGGACTGTCACTGTGGCTTTTAAAACTGAACATTTAAGTTCATCCGAGATTTGAAATTAAAGAACATTTCAGCATTTGGCTTTCTTGCCTTTCAACACTGGACTCTCATTTAAGCTGTTCAGACTGATTGTTAATGGTAAACCCCTCCACAGACGCCACACTGTGAAAAACATACTAGAGACCACCATCTGGCCCATTCTTTTTTAGTGACACAAGTGACAGAATGGTCAAACATAAAAATTCACTGCCTCGGAACTAGAATTTTCCTCCAACAAACTAGCTCTCTGTGGCAAGTGTGCCTACCCCAGCCACCGTCTACAAACCCATTTCTGGCCCAGACCGGGGGATGACTCCACCTCATGGCCTTCAAACCTTGCCTCACGCTCTACTCTCCTCAGTTTGCTCACAGCAGAGCTATTTCTTTCTGGCTTCGAAATCATGACCGTTACTTCAGAGATGAAAATAAGTTTGTTGGTATTGTCATTTCAGATGATAGTTTTACATGAAAATAAGATGATTCAGGAGGCTTATGTCATTTTCCTTTTCTATGTTTTCTTTTAATTCTTAGGACTGCCTGATCAGAGGCGCTTTCTCTTTTATGCGCTCAGGCCATTTGGGGGAAGCCTTGCCCTTGGTTTGGATGAACTCATCCAGAGAGCTATCTACCTACAGATGCGAATGCGAAGCTAACCAGCTGCCCAGTTCAACCATAACTTCACAGCATTGTCTTCCAGCTCAGAGCCCCATGCAGGGTTTTTCATTGTCTATACCCCTCCTGCAGCGATTCCAGAAGTTTCACATAAACCTATCCTACACCTGCATAATTTAATAATTATTATATCAATATTTAATTACCCTCCACCTGCATAATTTAAATCAATTTTTTTGCTTGTTTTCTCCATTTGGAGCTCAGGGTGTATGAAGCAGGTGTGCTGATGTTGAATGTGGCATTTTCTGGAAGATTCCCTCTATAGCATTAACAAGATCTCTCTTCCTGGAAGTGGAAGAGGAGTGTTGTGTGTGGCTCATTAGTGCACGTAACCCTGGTCTGGTGAGGACCCTTTTGGTGGTTCAGCGGGATTTGGTCTGTATTTGCCCACGACCAGCTGGAGAAAGTGCACTACGCTACTCGTTCCTTTCATTTCCTACATGCTACGTTTACTCACTCCTTCCACACTGTTTTCTTCAGAAACCCACTAAAATCAGTATGCCTGAAAAGACTCCATGGCTACCAAATCCCCTCTTATTAGAGGAAGCAGACTATGATAAAAGCAAATAGTACCAGGCACTGTTCTAACGCCAGACATAAGTTACCTCATGTGATCTTCAGGACAAGGCTGTGAGAATTTGAGTATCATCCCCATCTCACAGATGAGAAAACTAGGTTCAGAGCGGCTAGATAACATGTCCAAGGTTACACAGCTAGCAAATAGGGAAGCTGGGATTGAACCGCCCTGCCCTCCTGCCTAGGTCTAAAGACAATACTACTTACTTGCCTTTTGTCTTCTTTCCTTTGGGCTCTTGTCACAGGCTCGGTGCACATTTTCCCCAACTGCCTTCATCCTCCTATTATCTGAAGCTCAGATCACCTGTGGTGTTTGCCTTTTTCCTCCACCTCCAGCTGTGACCCCATTAGCACTATGTATCTCTCTACTGTCCGATGTTCCAATGATTTGTGTAGTTATGTTGCTCCCTCTTCTATTTTTTTAATTTTTTTAATGATTTTATTTATTTATTAGAGAGAGAGATGGAGAGAAAGAGCACAAGCAGGGAGGGAAGGAGAAGCAGGCTCCCCACTGAGCAGGGTGCCCGAGGCGGGGCTCAATCCCAGGACCCTGGGATCATGACCTGAGCCGAAGGCAGATGCTTAACCGTCTGAGCCACCCAGGTGCCCCTTGCTCCCTCTTTAAAATTACAAGGAACTAGTCAGTTTCCATCCTTGAGTGCTTATCCCAAGGCCTTGCAGAGACCACGGGCTCCATAAACATTCATTGATGGCAATCACAGAAAAAAAGAGAGAAAGAGATCAGGAAAAACAAAAACAAAAACAAAGAAAAGAGGCTCAAGCAAAAAGGAAAGAACTTTCCCTTTACCTCAGAATCCCCTTTTTTTCCCCTTCCAGCTATTCCTGCTTACGCAACAAGGATGAGTTGCCATTGGAGCTGGGCCACTTTCAACCCATGTGACCTTCACCAAGTTATCAGACCTCCCTGAACCTGTTCCCCTGCTTTGAAAAAGTAAGACATGGAAAGTTTGGACTTAGGTGGCATTTATGAAAGCATGGGTTACAGAAGAAGCACTCAACGAGGGCTAGCTTCCTTCCTTGGGACCAGGAATTGCAATTGCATGTTGAGGACACGAGCAGGCACATAGTCTGGCAGTTTCAGGTAGCTCAGCTCCATTTAGGAAGAGGGGGGGATTTCCTGGGGCACAAAAGCTATGGATTTGATGTCAGTGGGGGGTCAGGTCCAGGGGCAGATTCAGATTTTGTGAGTCCTAAAGCTTTACAACTTGGGGGACTCATTAAGCAAAAGAATATCTTACTTTTGCAAGTTTTACCAAAAGATAGAGCCACATGAACCCATTGCTGGGGCCCTCCGGGGGTCTTGGAAGGGGACTGTGCCAAGAGCTTCATTCGTTTTCTGATATTTCCACCTCTGGTCAGGTCTCAAGGCAAAGTTTGCTCCCAACTTTGAAGCAGATCACATATCATACAGCTTGGTAGTTAGGGTTGGACACGAATAAATAAAGTTCAAGGAGGCCCAGATCAGTTTTTTAATCTTCCCTTTGGTCTTGCCTCAATGGAGCTTTCCCTTTCCTTTGTTCTGGAAAAGTCTCTAGGTGAATGAACCCCCTTTCCTTCACCTGTCTCCAGTCAGAGCACATCACTGCACTCACTCATTGCCTCTCTCAATTTCCAGGGGCAGCACCCTTTCTTGGCTCACAGGAATCAATTTGCCTCTTTAAGATTCTGCCCAAACTTGCCCCACACCTGTGGTTGTAGAAGCGGTTGCAAACCAGGAACCCCAAGTTCTGCTCTCCTACTAGCGAGGGACTCACTGGACCCTTAAGGCCAATTGCTGGGGCCTCGGAGTCTTGATTCCTCACTCTGTAAAATGGGGTGGCATACTGGGCATTTTCCTTATACCCCCACCTGCAGATATCCTATGAACTGACAGGGGATGAGAGACGAATCAGGTCATGCTTTTTAAAGCCTTGGCACTCTTGAGTCGAAATGTAATGTTTAATTATAAGAAAGATGTCTTCTCAGGCTAAGAGTTCATTTCTTTCTTTCTTTCTTTCTTTTTTTTTAACAAAGATTCTGGGAGCAAATTTAGCTGGAGTTTGTATGTGCAGCACTCAGCACTCATGGTCTGAGAAATGTTTATCTTAGAAGAACATGCTGAAGTGTGGTTAGAACAAGGGAAGGAATAAAAGGAAAGTGAGATCATTATCATATTTACTGACACTTAAAGGAAAAAAAGGAAAGAAAGAGAGAAAGACAGAAGGTGATCTTAATGAGAGAAAACCAATAGAGAAATACAAAGATAAAAGTTTAAATTGGAACGTTTATAGAAATGTGCCACCCTGGCTTTGCCCTTTCTTGATTAATTCTTTATCATAAGTGGGATTATGATATTCTCTGACATTCACAGCTTAAAGAAGCTGGGCCCGAGGGAAGCAGGGTCACTCATAAGAGACACCATAGCTCATTTGCAGCAGAGATGAGACTCTAGTATCTTGACTCCCCCTGGAGAGGTCTTTCCACTACACCACGCTGACTATAGAGAACAACTCAGCCTGAGAGAAAAGTCTACTGATATGCCAACTTATTAATTTCCAGTATATATAGTGCTGGTATTATTAGAATTTTCAACCGTGAGACCTCCGAGGTCTGCTTTCAACAAATTTATTTGTAACTAACAGCATTCCTCATGCAAGCTGCTAGTAACTCTTTAAACTAGAATGTTCTCATCGTGCTGTAGGCAAATGTTCCTACCCTCTAGAGGTTGACAGTCTTAGTTGAAGAAACAGAGTGTAGGCACATCAAAAATTGACAAATAATCCAGACAAGATTAAGATTCAGCCATGAAGGGTCCTGGGCAACGCTGGAGGGGTTTGGGAGTGGAGCCATCCTGGAGTCTGGAGGAAGTGGGGCTTCAGTCGACGTGAAGAGCTAATGAACTCAGAGACAGGACCTGAGAATGTATGGCCGGAATAAGGAACTTTGCAGCCAAAGACCTGGAGATAGGAACTGTAAGATATAGGATCAGTGAGTTCTCCAGTCTGGCTCGATTTGAGACTTGGCGCACAGAAAATAGTATGCAAGGGTAGCAAGGTTTGGGCCAGACTGGGGAAGACAAAATTAAATTTGAGCAAAAGGAGAAGAGACTTTATCTTGGGGCTGAAAGGAGTCATGAGTTTTTGGTAATGACATGATGAAACTTGGAATTCACCTGGCGCGGTGTACAATAAGGATTCTAGGGCAAAATATTGGTAGGAGAGAGATTAGCTGGAAAGCTTTTCAGGTACAGAGTGATCTTGAACAGCTTACACATGCCTCCTAACTCTCAGTTGTAACCCTCCTTTAAGCAGAACTTTTCTTCAGGAATAGGGGAGAAGGAAGCTTTGACTGCATCACAAAGACCAACATAGTGGTGTACCCACTGGTCGAAGTTATAGTCACTGGAAAGTTAGGCGCTGTCCAGTTTGGAAGGGCTGCCCCCTCCAAAATTCTTCTCAGGCCGTGTTAATATCTGAGGGAGAACCTAAAATTATCACAACAGTCATGAGAATGAGGGAACTAGAATCAGAATTAGCACGACTCAAAGTCCAGCCCCAGCCTCTAGCCCCCACACTCCCCAGCACTAACTGCTGCTTCCAGGCAGGGCCAAGAGGAAATCCACAGCCACAGTGGCTGTTTGTTCGAGCCCGGCTGGCAGTTCACCAGGGCCAGCCGGGCCACACGCACAACCACAACTGTCAGTTGAAAGAGGAGGAAGGACACCTGGGGGGCTTCAACCTTAAAATAAGATCTGTGAACTCTTGCAAAAAAAAAAAAAAAACCACCCTCTGGGCAAGCTGCCTCTCATTATGTTTGTATTCTTCTTGGCTTTGGACTTCTACCCCTCTGCAGCTAGTGAAGTAAATGCTGGAGCGGAATATGCCTTAACGGAATGTTTTCTCTTTATTGTACGGCGTGTGCCCATGCACACAAGAGTGAGGTACCCAGGACTTAGGCAGCAAGACTAAAGAAAACACCAGTTAGTATCTGTAGCAGGAAAAAACATTGCTCAAATTTAGTTCGGTCTCCGAATAACCAAGACGTTGTTTGTGTCTTCCCTAAAATGTTGGTCTTTTACCCACCAAACTTTTGCTTATGCAAGTGCCCCTCTGCATTCTCTCCATCTACTGACACCCTCTTTGTCTTTCAAATTCCTTCTCTGCCTGTCAGCCTCCTCCTCCAAACCTTCCCCAGGGCATGTCAGCCCACAGGGCGCCTCCATAATACTGCTCAGTTAACCCTCATAATATTAAGTTCCTACTGTATGGCCAACACTTTGCCCGATGTCAGAAAAAAAACAGGTGCCTACCCTCAAGGAACTCACTGTCCATTAAAAGACATGAACGCATGAATAGCTGGCCTTAGTAAAATGGAACCAGTGACCTAACAGGGCACATATATTAAACATTAGCCTTCCTGCCTGCCTAGAGCCTTTGCTAAGGGAGCAGCTTAAGCCGCTGTGTTCATACCATATGACCTCTCTGTCCTCCAGATGCAGCTGATGGACCAGTGAAGGGCAATAAAGCCAAGGATGGGCAATAGGCAGGCTATCAGGCAATCAGTAGCCTATCAAGTAGCTGGGCTTAAAGCAGTTGGCTCACACAGAGCTGAACCAATCAAATCTCGATTCTTGGGAATTTAAAATAGAAAATATGGCAAGAACGTGGCCACAATGAGCAGGACTAAAAGCTGAAAGGTTGTGAGGTAGGAGGGGGCAGACGACCATGATGGGTCTTAGTGAGCTCTGCAACAACCACACTCGTCATTAATATTTAATAAGTGCCTACTACATGCCAGATTTTGTTGTCATTATTCCCATTTCGTAGTTGAGGAAGCTAGGACTTAGATGAGGTAATTCACTTTCTTTGGGTCTCAATTCAAATATGCTCTCCTTACAGAGACCGCCACCTGACTCTCCTTGTCCACCCTGTCGATGTCCTTTTCAACCTTGATGCTCAAAATGTGGCCTGTGGACCAGCAGTAGCAGCATCAACTGGGAACTTACCAGAAATGCAGCATCTTGGCCCCACCCCAGACCTATTGAAGTATAATGTGCATTTCAACAAGATCCCCAGATGATTTGTTTCCACATTAAAATTTGAGAAGCACTTCATATTACCTTATATTACTTACATCACTTTATATTGCTTAAGACAGTCTATAATTTTTATTAATTTTTACAGTCATTTTGAATACAGTCCTGAATAGGTAATTTTTTAAATAAAATTGTAGGTTCCATAAGGGCTTGGGTTTTGTTTGAACTTGACCACCTCACCTCTTTATCCTCAGAATTTAAAACACATGGTAGGCATTTCAAAAATATCAGTTGAATAAACAGATGAATGAATGATTTTGCCCAAGTTCTCACAGCTAATAAACGCTACTACTTAGGATTTCAAAACCCAGTAGGTGGTGGCTTCTTGTTTGAAGCACTCATTCCTCCAGTTTCTGAGAGGGTTGGAGGCTGGCTGATGGCAATGACCTGAGCCGTTCCCTAGGAATTGCCCTCGGCAGCCCCATCCATGGGGACACCCCCTGCCCAGGACCAGCCTGCACCCAGGGACTAGTGGATGGAGGCATACAAATTCTCAGCCCCTCTTCTCTCAATTCAAGGCAACTCAGAAGGACCATCCCGGCTCCAGAGCTCCCCACTGGATGCTGAGGATTTGTGCTGTTGGCTTTGTGTTCAACTTCTCCCTCTGCCCAGTCCTGTGTCCTTCCCTCTCAGGAATCGATCTTAAGGGCATCTCCCTCCAATTTTCTGTCCTTAAAACTCCATCTCAGAGTGTGTCTCCCAGGGAATCCTACCTGAGACCAACAGACCCATGGAGAGAGGTGGAGTCACATTGATGGTGGGCCATTCAGAGAAGATCCAGGAGCTCCTGCCAAGGAGCTGCCTTGGATTATATCCAGATTCCAGGAGGGTCAGTTCTTCCTCCCCTGGAGCTCCCAAAACATCTGTAAGTGAGCCTCTATTCCTGCAACGGAAGTGACTATGTCAGGGAGGTATGAGGAGGAGTCTATGGAAGTTCAGAGGGAGTGAGAATGATTTTAATGCAAGGGATAAGAGAGGCTTCTAATTGTGTAAGTATTGCATCTGATACAAGATTTCAAAGCCAGGTAACAGTATAACTCAATAAGCAGTAGACACAAAGTATACAAGTAATAAATACTTATCAGAGCATAAGTTACCAGACACAAACAGCGAAATATCAAAATTGACATATAAATAAAGAAAAATGACTGTTTTTCTCCTACTGAAGTCATGAATTAGCATTTGCATTTTAGCCATAAAGTGCACAATACATTCAAACTATAATCTCAGCATTGGAAGGTAGGTGAATTGGCCTCAAGTAATATTCAAGAGGGGTTTTGGTGACTGAAGTACTTAAAGGACCTCCAAGTAGATCCCATTCAATAGTCCTGAAGGCAGAGCTCCAGAGAGAAAGAAAACAGTTAAGCAGGACTGGTATCTAAATAATGGCCCAATTTCAGCCATCTATCAGTGGATGTGTTTGTTATCTCACCAGTGTTGGAAACACAACAGGGCTTCCCATTACCCCTTTACCCAAAATAACTAAAACCTGAAAAAATAAATAAAACACAGCTCTTAAAGCATTGGACATCAGGTCACAAAGGACAATGATCCCTGAGAGACAGAAAATAAATAAGGTGAGGCCAACAATTGCTCCAGATTACTACCTGGAGAAAATTTCTAGTCCATGGTATGGGGAGGGGAACTCTGGGCAGATCCCAGTGGTCTCCCTGAGTTGAGGAGACTGGGAGTCTAGGGAAGTCAGGGCAGCTACAATTCACATTATCTAATCGGAGAGGAAAGCTCTGTACAGGGAGAGAATTTCAGCAATCTGCAGAGGGTCCCTCTCAAGTATTCAACTGAGGACTAATCAGTGCACGTGAGATTAAGAGGAAACAGTGCCCAGTAGCAGGGGAAAATGGGCCCTGCTTGAAACACAGCTCTGATCCCAGGTACCAAAGCCTAAAAGCCAGACTTGGAAGGATGGATAACTTAACTGTGTCTCAGAACAAAGCTCAGCAATACAGAAATACAAAAATATCCAGCACCCAACAAGATAATATTCACAATGGCTGGCATCAAATTAAAAATTACCAGGCACACAAAGAAGCAGAAAATGCAACCCATCTGGGTCAATTGAAACTGACCCAGAATGACACAGATCATAGAATTAGTAGACAAGGGCATTAAAACAGATAATATAACTGTATTCCAGTTATTCAAGAAGCTGGAGGAAAGACTGAACACGTGAAGCAGGGGCATGGAAGGCATTTTTTTAAAAAATCAAGCTTCTAGAAATGAAACACAGTGAACTGAGGCATGAGGTCTGCACTTAGAATCCTCAAAAGTCTTTGTGCTCTTCCCAGAGAAATTAAAAACTCAGACATTATTCCTCTCTTTAACCCTTCCATCCCTGAGGAGAGCCCTCTAGGGCTGCTATTCGAGGCCCCAGTCAGCAAAAGGGGCCCTTCAGACTTCCTATCAAGTTTGGCGCTTTGAGGTGTATAAAGCGAGACCAACTGCCACAAAGGGGCAGCAGTTTGTTTTTCATAAAGCAACCAGTGCCAGGAAGACCAAGGGATGGGAGGCCGGGGGATGTGAGTTCTGGCCCCTCTGGCCCCCAAGCAACTGTGTGTCTTTGGGCCAGCCCGCTAAACTCTCTGAACCCCAGTTCTTTAATCTGGAAAATAAGGATGATGATGATAATAACAATAATGCTCACTTTGTAAGATTGTTGCAATTCAATTGTGTGAAATGCATCTAAAAGTTCTTTGTATAGTCCACATATTTGTAATTACTTTCACATACCACAAAAGCCAGGAGATACGTATCAGCATCTGTGGGTATGTCACATGTTCTTCCTCAACCCCCAACCCTACCCCCAGGAATCTCTTAATCATCTTTATCTTTTTATTGCCATGCCTCTGACATTCCTTGGGGCTTCTTAAGTCATAATAAGTTAAGAGCAAGAAAGACATTATTTGAACAACTAAGAATGGGAGAAAAATTTTAAAAGCTTGCTATTCTTGTTCTCCATGTTGTATAACAAACCATTCTAAACTTAATGGTGTAAAACAACAACCCTTTTATTATGCTCCCCAATTCCGTGGGTAGGATTTGGACGGCACTCAGTGGGAATGCCTTGTTGCTGCCCCACCGTGTCTGGGGCCCCAGCCGAGCAGACTGGAACTGCTGCAGGCTGATATCATCTAAAAGCTTCTCTCACATGTCTGCACCTGATCTGGGATGCCTTGAAAGCAAGGCTCAGCTAGGACTATTGTCCACATCATCTTCACGTGGCCATTCTGTGGGCCTGGTCTTCTCATAGTATGTCTGGGTTCCAAGAAAGATCATCCAGAGAGAGTGTCTAGAGAGGAAAGTTTGTACAAGAACCAGGTGCAAAGCATGGCCTTTATAGCCTAGTCTTGATAGTCCACCATGGGTAGAAGTACTTATGAACCCACCCAGATTCAAGGGAAGGGGACTCAGACCCCTTCTAATGGGAGAAGTAGCAAAATATTTGGGGCCATATTTTAAAAGTGCCAAACTTGATATCTAAATTCGGCATAGCAGAAGTAACACTGAGGCTTAGTCAAGTTTCCAGGACAAATGATGGTCAATGGCGCCATCTTTCCCTAGATTAATCTAGCCCAAGAAAACCTTATCTTCAATAGTCCATCTCTCTGGGTTATCTGGATCATTATTTACATCAATCCCCTTGCATTGTCACGGAGGATTGCAAACGTGGTGTGGTGGCAATCATGTGAAATTAGGCCTGGCTTGTTAGAAGCCTAAAATTCAAACCCTCCTACAAAATTATTAGCAGGGTGGAACCAATTTCAGAGTTGCCCTCTGAGCTTAATTCAAATGACTTTAGGACACACAAAAAAAGAAACAAATTTTTTCCTGAGGCAAAATGAAAATCTCCGAAAATTTTAACTGACAGTGTGTTTGTATTAGAATCCCTGGTCTTCAGGGGCTACTCCAAAAAAAGTCAAAGCTAATAAAACATGTGTTCTAATAAGTGACATAAGTAGAAACAAGCTTGTTTCTGCAGGTATTTGATCTGATATTTTTCAAGTTCTATGGAAAAAATGACAAGCCTGGTCTGAATCAGAAGGATCTGGGCTCAGTATTTATGGTAGCATAGGTGGGATGTGTTAGGATACAAAGTTGTCCAAAAGAGTTAGCACAGAAGCTAGAGAAAAACTGCCCTAGGGAACATGCCAAAGTCACCCCAAAAAGTTACGCTCAAGCAAACTGAGGAAACTGGCATAAGCTGGAATGCCAGTGTCGGGAGGCCCTGTCCACTGGGTTTGATTGGAACAAAAAGACAGCCTTTGACTGAGAAAAGCAGAATCACTGAAAGGGACATCCCTTGTAAGAAGAAAAGATGCGATGCCAGGCCCCAGCATGGTGGGAGAAGTGGACAGACAACTGCCTCTCTTAGCAAAGAAGAATCAGTGACACCTTCCAATTTCTTTATTTATACATGAAATGTGCACAAAGACCGGTGAGTTAGAAAGACAAAGGGTGGTTGGAAATGTGAACCCTAGAGCACATCTATCCCCATTTGAATATGAATTGTCGACTTCTCTGGCTGTGGAACCTTGGGCAATTACCTCAGTCTCCCTTAAGCTTGAGTATCCTCATCTATTAAGTGGGGGGAAAAAATCATATTAGTTCTCTCAGTGTTCCTGACAATCTATGTAAACATTTAACATAGTATAATTCATTAAAATGTATCCTTAAGTCTGTTTTTTTAATCACGTTGCGTCTTTTCTTATAGTTTTTCTTAGTTTCATTTTGTAAAGCTGTATGCATATTACAGAACATTTGAAAATTAGAGAAATATACACAGAAAAACAAGTCACCTGTAATCCTGCCACCCAGAGCAATTTCTGTTAACATTTTAGGATATTTCGTTCAGCCTTTCTGCGATGCATTTTCTCTCTCTGAGCTCTCACCGAGGGTATAATTTTGCATGCTGTATTCTGCCCTTCTCATCACAGAATCAGTATTTCCGTGTAATGGAAAATCCTTCCTGAACATCCCTTTGAATGGTTGTATAGTCTTCCATTTTATATTCGTAGGACTTGCTTAACTGTAAAACAGGTTTCTCTAGAACAGCAACAAGAAACAAGGAAGGTTCCATTTTTTTCCTGGGAAGAGAAGAGACTGGGAGTGACCTCCACGTCAGGGGCTCTTGGGGCTGCCTACAGGCTTATGACGGTAACAATAGCACATGTTTGGGGGCAAAAAAAGCAATAGTAAAATATAGTTCCAGATCTGCCCACTTCAGAAATAGTGTGGTCCTAGCCTCGAGTCCGGTTTTCCAGATTTCCAAGTGTGAATGCTTGCATGATTTTCTCAAAAAATATCACAACCCTATGACTTTCTTAAAGGAATCATTGCCATTTTCTGATTTTCACTTAAGTATTTCCTATCACTTCTACTTCTGAAAAGTCTTTTTTTAGAATATATAAGAAAGCATGGTGGTTGTGGTTAAAAATTGCCTTCCTGCCCATCATAAATAAAGCTATTTTCTTCTCCTTCCTGAGTGTTCTGAGAAATCAGCAAGTAATTAAGGGAAGATCTTTATTAATAAATACTGGACATACATGAATGAAGCTAGAAAGCAATGCAGATATATTTCTGGTCACACGGTGCTGTCATTGGGTGGACCTGCTCTCCGATTAACAATTTGAAATCTTTTAATTGTCCATCTTCGTTTTGGCCACTCTTGCCTAAACATTTAATGTTCCTTAGAAGGGCCTCCTGCGTGTGTTATTAAAGCTTCTTGCACCCCAGTTTGGGGTCTGTCTCCTTCCACAGGCCACCAAAACTGAAAATGCCTTGAAATGCAAACAGTCCCTGAATTATGATACCTATTACTTTTTATTAGTAGTAAAAACAAAAAGAAGCAAGGAACAATTCTATTTATGCAGAGCAGTTAGAACATAAATAATAATAAAATGCTAAAACTATAAAACTACTTACACAATATTAATTTAATTCTAATAAAAAGTAGGCTTAGGTATTGCCTTCCTGAGAGCAAATGTGGTGCAATTTTGCTTTCATCCAATATTTATACCCAAAAAACATTTTGGTTTAGGAAATAAAGTAGTGATAAAAAATTACAGTCTTTGAATATTGGGCTTTG
Source organism: Mirounga leonina (assembly GCF_011800145.1). Taxonomy (NCBI): domain Eukaryota; kingdom Metazoa; phylum Chordata; class Mammalia; order Carnivora; family Phocidae; genus Mirounga; species Mirounga leonina. The sequence goes on from NW_023270268.1 coordinate 24,236,830, forward strand.
ACTAGTCCCCTGCTGCCCTTTATTGTATGTTTCAGTAAAATACAGTACATCTTGCTGTTTTATTTCATTGTTTGTGGCCCGTGCAAAATCCTATTGTCCAGCTGCCCAGCATAAATGAACAACAAATCAGAAGAACCAGAGAGACACTTTAACTGATTAAACTGAGTCTGGAATTTTCCTTTTACTGCTAAATTATCACCTTATTGCAATTATTTTTACACACTGTGATAATTTTTACACATTGTGATTATTTCTGCAAAATTCAGGGATATGCCAGTCAGAGGGCTTAGGCAACAGCACTCATTTTAAAATCTCAAGCCCAGAAAAGAGTTCAGCTTTCACATCCTACCATTCTGTCTTTTTCTCCCTAAAATTATTTAAATCAGCATCTTAGGGGAACTTGAGTAGCCAGGCCTTTTTTTTCTGTTTTAACTCGAGCCTCTTCACTTTACTTCTTTTGTAAAGTTATTTGACCTAAGGAACTTTGTCATAAATTGAAGGAACATTCTTTTGTCACAAACAAAATGAAAGACAAAACAGAATGAAGATACAATTCACATTTTACCCAGAGAGTGATTTAGAGCTACATAAATAGGCTACAATGCATGTGAGGAATTGCAGAAAATACTAGAGCCATCAGGTTTGCAATATAAAAATTAACACATGACAACACTTTTGCTACCTTTAAGGATCTTTAAAGGTACTTGATACCACAGAACATGGGCCATCTGAAAATGAAGGAAAAATGATGTTTCAACCAAAATCAGAGATATTTCTTTATCAAGGCCAGGTGTGTATAGACAAAACAAAAAAAAAAAAACAGAACTGTAACATATGGATGCACAAGTTGTGCACTGCACAACTCCTGGGGGAGCCATTCATGTAGACTGCAATGTAAATGGTGTCTTGATTAAATCTCAGTAATTTAGGGCCTTCTATTAGGGAATGTGTAATTACAAGGAAGTTAGAACAAAATTGACCTTTTTTAGGGCCTAAGATAAAAAAAAAATTGTTGCTGAGTGAAGGTAAATTGACAGATATGTATTGAATCCACTATGATGGGTATTACTGGCAACAAAAGAAAAAAATAAAATTTATACATTAGAGGAGGTTACCTATAGTTGAATTGCAGGGTAATTTTTAAGGTATATAAGAGAACAATTTTGAAATGCCTCAGGAGCATTTACTACCAACTGACAATTAACGTGCTGTCCCACATGTGGTCACTTTCCAGATGTAAAAATGGATCTGGCCAGAGCTCCCTCTGCCTGGTTACACTGGAGTAGCCATTTCTTATACTTCAAAGTAAAAGTAATAAAATGACATTTATTTTCAAAAACTATACTACGCAGCTTCGTCACCAATTCATACTCACCCCCTTTTCACCTCACATTTGAATGAATAAGGTTTAAGTGCTTCTGGGCCTGGGGTGAGGGAGCTTTTGGTGGGGGAGTGGATTGGGCAGGGTGAGAGTCGGCCCTTTGTTCTAATTTTTTTTTTTTTAAAGATTTTATTTATTTATTTGACAGAGAGAGAAAGCTAGAGAGAACACAAAAACAATCAGGGGGAGTGGGAGAGGGAGAAGCAGGCTCCCTGCCGAGCAGGGCACCGGATGTGGGGCTCAATCCCAGGACCCCGGGATCACGACCTGAGCCAAAGGCAGATGCTTAACGACTGAGCCACCCAGGTGCCCCTAATTCTAACAGATATAATAGAAGAAGGTAAAAATTCAGATAGCAAACCAATGCAGGTGGCAAGTTTTTACTTAGAGGTGCCATCTCTACTGAGCTGTCAGGGTCTCTTCTTATTTAAACAGATATATATCTGGTCTTGTCACCTGCTATTTATGGGCAAATATTAAAGACATCTAAATGATTAAACCTCAAGTGATCTACTTACGTTAATATATGCTGAAGAAGGACATTTGATTCTTCTCTTTAATTACTTTGGTTTCCTTGGATTGAACAAACTTGCCTTGACTATAGCTGATGCCAACTGCTCAATTATACATTAGGGTCAACTCAAGATATATTTTGTAAGTGCAAAGCAGCTCTGTTTACTATAATTGGCAGGTCCTAATCTTTCCTCACATGCCCTCGTCTAGGCTTACCGGTGAGCACATGCTGTGTACCCATAGCCAGGAAAATCCAGTCCCCAATCTGTGTACACACCAACCAGCGTTCAGATAGTCGATCTGTCAGCTTGCGTTGAAAGTACGAACTCCTCTTTCCTGGTGAGGGATATGTCAATTATATCTCAATTTTTTAAAAAAAGGTAAGGATTCCTCTACAGGAAAAGGAACCCCTCCACGGGCATATCTGTGGCATGGGAAATTGCTGGAATTCTCAGAGTGCTAAGGTGCAGACAAATGATTAACACGTCTCCATAAATCACTGCAGATTTAAGATTTAAATACATACTAAAAATGGCAGGGACTCTTGGGTCTTCTATTTATAAATGCAGTCCTTCTTTTTCTTTTACTTCTCCTCCACCCCGTCCCCTTTGGATCAAAGAGAGAATTCCAACCCGACTGCGAAACAATGGTAAATGTTTGCATTGCTGAAATTCACGCTGGTGCCATAGTGGATTTAAGGCGGACTGGGCTCTATAAACAAAATAAAAAGATGGCATCCAAATGAAAATATGTAGAAAAGATACTGGGGGAAAAATGCTTCAGAGAAGCAGTCTGGTTAGTTGTAAAATGACTTTAAATTAGGCTTTAAAAAGGATTGCTAAATCTTGACACATATATGAGCAGCTTATTATCATGCAATTGTGCAGTAGTTGCTTGATCTTGTTACTGATTCGTCACATATGAATAAATGATTAATTACCAGAAAGGCTAAAACAGAGTAGAGAGAGAGTACTGAAGCTCACCCTGAAAGAGGGTTTAAACACGTTTATTGCCCTTTAAGTGCATTTCATTAAGGCCAATTAAGGACTTTCATGTCTTATTAGAAAAATGAAGTAGATTTATGAGGTTTTCGTAGGTTGTAAATGCTGGGGCTAGCAGATACAAAACCGAGCAGAAATGGTAGTTAAGAGCTAAGAAAATATATACAAATGCTCCCAGAAAGCAAATATTTAATGGCAGTAAAAAGCCGGTTCAACACGAAGGCGATCTTTAAATAAAAGAAAGGGCATAATTTTTATTTCCTATCGTCGACTCACTATAAACTTCAGGGTTTGCACATGGGGAAGGTTTCTCTCTGCAGTTTGGGAACCTCCTTCCGGGTGGGGACTAACCTTAAAATGGCCCGACGGCCCCTGAGTTCTTTGTCCGAACAAAAGTATACACCAATAAAAATGCTCTTTTAATCCCAGGGTGAGAAACACATTCTTGAAAGAGAGAAAGCTCAGAAGTAAATCCAGCACTGACATGGTTGTTAATAAACAAACAGAAGCGAAATTCACTTAGAGCCACGCGCCTAACTTCCCACTTTTCCGGTCCTGTCAGATGGCATCAGAACATTGGCCCCACCAAATGGTTATTACACACCCTGGATTTCCTTGATGCGTTTTCAAGGAAAATCACCATGACAGGTTAGCAAGCATTTTCTGGTGCCCTTTGGGAATGATTATCATCCACACCATTCTAGCCGTGGGTTATCTATTTGCTCAACATTCAAGCAGCTTCTTTACTCTCACACACACGTGCACACACACCACACTTAATATTTTCTCAGGAGACTGGTACAGCTTTGTCAAATGCGGGGACGCGCATTTATGAATGTTTGGTAAAATGCACACTTTTACCTTACACATCACTATGGGAAGCTTCAGCTGTTGATCACATAACGTCTTGGATAAATAATTTAAAACCATATGAAACTTCTTGAAGAAAATATCAACTGAAGATGTACAGTCACAACTTTTTAAGCTCAAATCTCTCCTCCTTTAAAAAAAAAATGAATATTGGCAAGTCGGTAGATTACGTCTTCTTGATTTTTGAAAAAATTCAAGAGAAGTGCCATACGGCACATGAACGATGTCCAAAACTCACCAACAGTTTTACAGCACACACATATTACTTTAAAATAAACGCCTCGGTTTTGCTTGCTGAAAACCCATTTGCCACCACTGAAAAGACTGAATATGGAATTTTAGCACTTCTTCAAGAGCACTGGCAAATTTTTCTGCTGAGAACCTTCAAAATGCTATTACCAGAAGATCTAACAGAAGGAAACCAGACTAACTGCGCTGTTTTAGAAGAAAAGATGAAGAGGTGGTCGATGATATTTACAAAGGTGGAATTTGGGAAACCGAAGGTAAAGTCCTATAGGCTCATTCCCACCAACAAATAACTACAAACACATAGACAGCAAGCAAAATATTAATTTCCATGTCCTTAGTGTAACTCTATTTTGTTCTGTGAATTTGATTTTCCAAACAAATAAGGGCCTGGACAGAGACCTAAAGCAACTAGCCATGTATCTGTTCAGACTCTGCAAAGAATTTTATTGAACCGAAATGTGATGAGCATCTGTCCTTGGTGATTTATTCCAAACAGCGGAGATGTTATAAAATGAACACATTGCATCTCCTGCTATAAAAGAGAAACAAAATGATCTTTTAGTTAATATCCAATCAAACTTCAAGACACCTTATGGAACACAAGGATTTCATGGGATCATTTCATTCCGTTGCACCTTTCTCCAGAACACTAAAATTGGATTAACTTAAGAATTTCTAAAATGCAGAGCTAAGTGTGTATACCTGGTTGGGCTTTTTGGTTTTTTGTTTTTGTTTTTTCCAGATCAACAGATGCCAGTTGATTTTTATTTTTATTTTGACAACCCAAAATGCAGGCCCAGGCTAGGGTGCTAATTACCAGTAAGCTCTTATTAAAAAACCAAGAGTTCTTTTTCAGAAAGTTCAATACCAATTGGACCTTGGGGTCACTGAGTTGCAAATAGGAGTGGATCCTTTTCAAGTTCAGGACTGGATACATTTTGTCAGGCACAATAGACTATTTCTGGGAGAATTGCTGCTAAGAAGGAAAAAGAAAAAGAAAAAAGAAAAAAAGAGGTTGGGTTTAAAAGCCTCCAAAGATTTCTAGCATGTGAGTTTTATTCCACCAAAGAATTTTCAGACGGCTTCAATACAGATGAATCCTGAATAGGGTAATGCCCATGGAATAAGCACGGGGACATGCAAATTACAACTTGCACCCCCAAATATTTCCACAATAATGCAGCTCGAGATTGTCAAATAAAAACAATACAAGTTTTATCTAATCTATTCAATTTATTTTAAAGTACTTCATTAAACTTAGGGAATTAAACTTTCACATGATGAAAAGGTAATTTTTGTTTATATCCAACTCAGAAAAAAAAGTCTCAAATTATTAGAGTTTAGAACAAAATGAGATTTTAATATTAGGAAAAGAGAATGGTTTCTATTGAATCATAGAACTAAATCTGCCAACACAAAGAGCAAGGATGAGATAAGGGAGGATTTAGCATATTCAGGCAGAGCTGGACAATTTCAAACCCAACGTGGACTGATTTCTCTCTGAATTTTCTAAGTTGGTTGTCCATAAATCTTCATCGTTAATGAATAAGCTGCCAAGCCTTCCCCTTTCTTTTAGGCTGTTCAAATTCTAATGAAATTCTATACATAGAATTTCACTGGGCATGCTTGGCATACCTTGTGCATACGGTCAGGCAAAGCTTTGTGGTGCCATCTTGGGGTAGATGTTTTGAAATAGAGGGGTAACTTTAAGGAAGCAGGCACAAATCTGATCAGTCCTTGTAAAATTCAGACTGGCTTTGGAAAAACCTCCAGCCTCATTTTAAGGCAACCAGCAGTATTTCAAGGTAAAGAGCGGCAGGCCGAAATCAAAGGTCACAAACTACCAGCTACATTTCAACCATACATATGTTTTGGTAGAGCACTCAGGGTTTTTAAAACTGGTAAGCTAAGATTTAAAAATCAGAAGATCTGATGAGGTTTCTGGGCTCTTTAGAAAAAATGGAATATTGGGGCGCCTGGTTGGCTCAGTTGGTTAAGCGACTGCCTTAGGCTCAGGTCATGATCCTGGAGTGCTGGGATTGAGTCCCGCATCGGGCTCCCCGCTCAGCAGGGAGTTTGCTTCTCCCTCTGACCCTCCCCGCTCTCATGTGCTCTCTCTCTCCTCTCATCCTCTCTCTCAAATAAGTAAATAAAATCTTTAAAAAAATAAGAAAGAAAAAAGAAAAAATGGAATATCTAAAACATTGGGCCACAGTTCCCCATGGCAATGGTCAGCTGGAACGGAGAGTGTGCTCTTTCTCTAGCACCCAACCCACCCCTCCGGTCCCAATTATCTTATTACTGCCGGCTCCTCCCCTATGTCTGGCCCTTGAGTTTGGACCCCAGACTCATACCTGTGACCCCTATTTCCATGCTTCTTGAAATCCTCATAAATCTTAGTTCAATTAACTGTTAATCAGAAAGAAGTAAGAAATGAGAGATCCCTTAATTAGGGACTGTGACCCACTTCAAAGAGCACACTTATCATGAAGAGCACTGGGTAATGTATAGAATTGTCGAATCACTATACTGTACACCTGAAACTAATGTAACGCTGCATATTAACTATACTGGAATTAAAATTAAAAACTTAATTTAAAAAAGTTGATTACAAAAATAAAATTCTGGATAGTAACTCATCACATTTTCAATCCCTTATACCAGACATCAACAAACCATGGCCCAAGGATGGGTCGAATCCTGATGCCAAATAAAGTTTTATTGGAATACAGCCATATTCATTTGTTTACATATTGTCTAAGGCTGTTTCACACTACAATTCTGAGAGACCATATGACCTGTGAAGCATAGATATTTACTATTTGGCCTCTTACAGTAAAAGTGTACCAACATGCACCCCCTTATAATGTAGATTTAGAGATGGATTCCCACTTCTAGAGCCTACGAATGACACTAAGCTTCACTTAATGACTACTGCTCTTTCCCAGCGTGCTTTGCATCTGCTAAGATCACCTACCTCAGTCAATAATTGTTTGGTTTTTAGGTGGGCGTGGCCACTGTTCCAAATTTGGAAAGTGTTGCTTTAATAGAATTATTTCCTCCATACCTCTATACCTAAGGTTTCAAATTTCCTTTGTTGGCCCCCCTCAGGAGAGTCTGTTTTGATAGTAATTTATGAACTGGCCATATCTCGGTTTCACGTTCCAAAGGATGAACCTGAAGTCTCTCATGCCCACTGCTTCATTTAGCAAACATTTAATTATCATATGGTCTGTCAGGCACTGTGGTGTATGTAGCTCTGAGGGTCTCAAGAGCACAGATTGTTCTGCCTCTTTAAAAGCAGTGAAGTCAATAAATATGAGCGTCAACCAATGAGATAAAAATGACATAGGTCTAGAGGTTAATGGGTGGTGTTCTTCCGGCTGCCACCTACAGAAAATCTTCACACTGACCAACATCTACGTGGGTCCTACTCCATGACGTATATTGTACCACGAATTTGCCATCTGACATTCACAATAATGCCATGAGATAGGTACCGTTATCCTCCCACTTTATAGAGGGGCAAACTGAGGTTTCAAGAGGTTCAGGGATTTATTCAAGTCCTGAAGCTAATAAAGACGGAACTGAGACTAGAACTCAGGTCTGTCTGACATCAAAAACCTAGCTTCCGTTGAGATTTCGTGAAGCTGGAACAATTGCCATTGGGACAAGCTTTTTTTCCAGCTGCAGAAATCCAGCAGTAAATAATCATTCGGCTTGACAGGATTACGGACTTCGGTTTTCTGTCCAAGGTTGCTCAAATTCCCAAAAGGTCATTTAGATACTGTGCTGTGTAAAGCAAAGCATCATCTATTTAGCTGTAATTTATCCTTCCCCTTGAATGGGATCTATAATTCCAATGAACAATAGTCAGTCAGAAGGAGGGCAAATACCTAAAGATTCTAGAACAAATGTCAGATGCCTCTCGGGTGTAACAAGATATTCTAGAGGTGAGTATTTCTGAATTGTGTCTGTGTATATTTAGCTTCCCTTCTAGTTGGTGAACTTCTTAAGTTGATTTTCATTTCTTAGGTAAACCTGAGGTTTCCTCTTTTCAGGGCACTATTCGTGAGCTCCGTCGAGGAACAGTCGGACATATTGGCTGATCCTCTTACCCCCATCCCCTCACCAGCAAAATGTGATCCAATATTCCTAACCCAGTGGGAACTCAACTCATTGTCTATTTGTTGATAAACACAATAAATATGCCACCTCCCATAACCCAGAGAACCCATCTCCCTTTCGTCAAAAGTCCCTGGAAAAGGAAATGAAATCATCTCTGTCAGTCAGGGACAGTGGCATGACAGAAAGTCAAAGGAACTGAAAAAGAAAGAAAAGGCTTCTGGAATTTCTCAAGTTCCTGAGTTTTGGCGTTTGTTTTTGTTTTAACTTCATTCAGAAGTTGGTAAAATCTCGTGTCTAAAATACAAGCTTTTGTATTTCATTTTACATCTTTCTACCAGAGAAGAATGTTCCCATTCCACAAGATTTCTTGCTAACAATGGCCAGTAATTTGAGAGAAAACCCCCTTTTTAGCAGCGAAGGCACATCGTCTGAGCAGGCACCTGGGGAAGAGTGTATCATAAAGGCACATTCCTCATAATCAAGGATAATTCAAAAGGGAAACAGTGACCGAACATCCATGGGAGCCAACAGAAGCCTAATCCTGAGCCCAGCTCTGCAGACGGGGACACAGGCTGCTGCAAAGCCAGGGCAGATGCCAGGGAAGGGACCAGCCACAAACCGAACAGAAGTCCAGTCCAGAGCTTGGCATCTGGGTTCTTCAGCTGCCAGCCCTGCCTCGTGAGTAGCCACAATGTTTGGCTCCTGTGCAGAAAACAACAGAGGATGAGGCTAAAGAGGTCCATGCTCTGTCCTGCCAGCAATAGGATGAGGCCGTGCCAAGAGAAGGTTGCAGTGCCACACGGGTGCCAATGGGCCTTGGAACGGTTTTTATATTTTCTAAAGGGACAACAGAATTCCTGCAAAAAGAAAAGACCAGATCCAACACTCAGAACCATTTCTCCCATTTTCCTTTTTCAAAAAAAAAAAAAAAATTGCTATTCCTGTCCTCAGTCCCGTTTTTTCACAGGGCTAATGTGGCCAGGTCCCTTTCTGCTTCTCTTCTACGTCCCACAGCACATCAAAACCAAGCCGACAGTTGTGTTTCCCACCCGTGACTAAACTTCTGTGTTTGATTTCCCCATTATGATTTGCCTTTATCCAGTTTTCAGAAGAAATTATCAATAGAATGGGGTGGGGGATGTAGAACATAGCGGGATAGCCTGAGATACCATCTTGGTTACAAGCTGAGTGAGCCATTCTGACCCTGGGGATTTGAAGGACGCTTTCAAAGATCCAATGATCTTTTTGTAAAGGAGTTTTTCCATGACTGTTCAGCTGGGAAAACTGTGAAGAAGCAGGAGCAGTAAGATGCCAGAAGAAGTGAAATACACCACCTAGACCCCATGACTTCTTGAAATATCGGAAAACAGAAAAAGGTGGGCAGGGGGGAATCCTTTTGCCCATTCATGTTAGACGTCCATTCCCATTAGAAGAAGAAAATAAAGAAGCCAGTGGAAGACACAGAGACCCTTCATTGTCTTTCGCAAATGACTGCTCAGACTTGTCAACCAGAAAAATTCAAGCACAGAATATTTTTGGTAAGAAAATGCAAAATCTCTTGTCATCATAGGGAAGATATAGATTCTGTCACATCATTCCAGGCCTCATGGCACATGAGTGAATTTGAGAGTATTGTATGCAAGGCTTTTCATATAAAAATCAAGGACATTTTGTTTACTGATGAGGATGTTACCAGGCTCTCATTTTCCTTTTTAAAATCTAGTTTATGGGGCGCCTGGGTGGCTCAGTCGTTAAGCGTCTGCCTTCGGCTCAGGTCATGATCCCAGGGTCCTGGGATCAAGCCCCGCATCGGGCTCCCTGCTGGGCGGGAAGCCTGCTTCTCCCTCTCCCACTCCCCCTGCTTGTGTTCCCTCTCGCTGTGTCTCTGTCTGTCAAATAAATAAAATCTTTAAAAAAATAAAATAAATAAAATAAACAAAATAAAATCCAGTTTAATAGATACTAAGGTCAAACATTAAATCTTCTTAACTGTTCTTACATGGCCTCTTGTATATTCATGTTTCTTTGGTGGAATAGCTGCATGATTGATAAATAAGACATAGGGACAGACGCTCAACATCCTAAAATGCAATTCTTACAGAATTCTCAAGAAAAAAAAAACTCCTCAAGGTAACCCTGAATATCTCACTATTCCCTACCATGGACCAAATGCCATACTCTACTCATTTCTTTCATTTTACTGTTCCCTTCCCATTGGTGGTGCTTGTGCAGGATGCAAAGATTATTTCTCTTTCTCAGGCTGACTTTTCCCACGCACCATCTTTCAAGGCTCAGTTTAAGTAAGTTATGAAACTCTTTCAGAGACCTTTTTCTTTCCCTGGTTCTTCCATCATTCATGGTCTCTACCATGTCAGAGGTCAGCATCTGATTATATTACCTTCTCATTTAGTAGTTCTCTTGTAAGTATTATTTATACAGTGGCGGTCTCCTGGAAGGAAGGGGTCATGATTTCTAGTTTCCTTTTATCTTCCAAAACATTGGGCCCAGGGCGGGGCCCTTGATAACAACTTGAAATTTTAGGAAAGATTACTTGCTTTCCAATTGAAATTTATCTCTATACAGATTTTATCTCTATAGAGATCACAAAAAATAAAGCTTTTGGCAAGACAAGCTTTATAATTCTGTCAAAAATTAATACTTTTGTGGGAATTAGTAGCACTTATGGGGTGCTAACTATGTATACAGAAGGCTGGGGTTCAAAGTAGAGTAAGGAGCTTACATTTAGAGGCCAGGATCACAGTAACAACTACTTGTGACTTGACCCCGTATACTTATTATGAGAAAAGGACCCAACCACCTCAGTGGCGATCAGCACAGTCTCTAGAATCCTGCCAAGTATTATTCCATAGTCCACATAAGATTTCTCTTTGTTTAATGGCATCTAAGTCCATTTAAACAGCATCTTTGAGGGAATGATTTTTCTCATGAGGCATTCCCAGAGCCAGCGTTCACCTGAAAGTATTACTTTCCTATTCAGGGGGGAAAAAAAGGAAATCAAGAAAATCAATAGTAAATGCTAATTTAATGCCTGCATTGTCTGAGGACTGTCCCTTTTAAATGTGTAAAGAGTTTTTATTTTATTTTAATAATTGCATCATATTAAAAGCCAACACCAGTCTACATAATTAATGGCTACCAACTAGAACAAAGAGAACAAAAGAGAAGCCAATCAAAATTGTTTTAAGCACTTTCAGCAAGACCAACAGGAGATTTATTCAGAGAAGATACGAGTATCAATGTCATTTTATGTCAGATGTCAACATGTCAAAAATAATTGTGTTTCATTGCAATAATAAATTAAAATTCCTTCTTTTATTTTCTCTCTTCATAAATGCACATATCATATAAAGTAAGCACTTCCAAAGTGTGCCTTTCAGCTCAGAAACAATACGTACTCTTCCGGTATAGTTTGGGTACCTGGGGGTACAAAAGATGTTAGGGGTCATTCAGCTTTTAACTGTCCATGGGAAAATGTAGCCAGTTGCTAGGCTGTGAAGAGACTCTGAACTGGGCATTTCTCTTTCTTCTTTCCTTACTCCAGCTGCCTCCTAACCCTGACCCACCACTTAATAGTAGAGGCATTGTTTTACCACAATTGAAGAAAAGGTTCTCTTCAAAAAGTAGAGTCTCCTAACCCTCTTAGGCATTGCCACTCATAATTTTATGCATCCTTTGTTACTTGACAACACCTTTGTTTGAAGTTGAGTAGACACAGCAGCCAAAATGGCAACTGAAAGGACTGGTTCAGGGAAACCCATTAAACTCAGCCAAAACAGGACGCTTGTATCCCGTTCATAGGACCCCTCTTTCCTCACTGATCATCCCAGTCTCTTGCAAGGGCGTTTTTAGTGAGTGAAAATGAAGCTCATATACATGCTTTCACCAAGAAACAAAATGGAGCTTTAATAAAGAAAAAGTTTACTTGCTTTTCAAATTGGCCCAGTGTGGATTTTAGCTCGCTACATATCACGGGAAATAAAGCTTTAGGCAAGACAAGGATATTCACACCTCTGCCAAAAATTAATATATTTTTTAATGGTAAATTAACACCAAAAGTTTTATACATATTAGTGATGGTCTGACCTCCAACTGTTCACAGTCATGTCCAATCCACATACACAGAAGGAGAAAATCTGTCTGCTATGAATGTTCAATTTGTTCAATCCCCTGCCACGTCTTTTCAGCTGCTAATGGTGCTCTGTGAACAGATGATGACTTTAGTGGGAAAGGAAAACCAACAGGGATAAACTACTTTAAATTTTTTGTAATTTAAGTATGTCTAAACCATTATATTTACTAGAATACATATAAGTATAATTTTAAAGCCACAGTCCACTCCCAGAAGTTGATAATTTTTTAAGTAAAGTCTCCTGTTGCTTTGAAAGCACTGTGTCTGCCATGGTAGAGGCTGAATCTTCCAACTCAAATGAACAAACATTTACTGAATGCCTACAATATGCCAGGTTCTCAAGGTTATTTTGTTTTGTTTTGTTGTTGGGTGGTGGGGAGGGAAGTGGGTTAGTGGCAGGAAGTTGCAAAAGTGACCTGGTCAGTGTGGCATATGGCACCCAACCCAGTTCCATACACAAAAACTATCTGGCAATTAGAAACTATCCTGAAATCCATCAAAGTGCAAGCCCAGGCTAAGTAACCAATGAGAAGATGGCCATCCTGTCAACTTTCTATATGTTCTTTCTCTAGGAAATCCTTTTTATTGCAACAGAAACAAAAAAGAGACCTCAGATGAGGAAGATGGAGACCTGAAGTCACAGCCAGTCCCATAGCAATGGGAACTCTAGCAATGACAAAAAAAAAAAAAAAATGAGGCAATTAACTCCCTCTCTCCAGGGACACTTAAAACAAGACAAAGCCACGTTTAAAGAGCCACATTTAAGTCAACTAAAATCTCAACTTATACATTATTTGGTGTTGGAAATTATTGGGGATTTCTCTTCTGAACAGATGTTTTGTTATTATAAAATGTATACATCAGGGAACTATTTCAATAATCACTATTTTAAATTCACATTTATGGAAATTTCAAAAATTATACATTTACAGAAGTAATTTTAAAAGTCATGTAACATCACACTTGGATCCCATCCTCCTGTTCCTCTCCTACCTAGTTCAACAGGTGCTGGTCTCCTCTCTGTCTCCCTTGCTGCTGCCTCCCTGTTCCCCCTGACTGCTTAATGTCAGAGTCACCCAGTGCTTGGGCCTTGGTCCTCTTCTCTTCTCTACCTACACTCTTTCTTTGGCTTTTAAAATACCACCTCTGTACTAATTACTTCCCAATTTATAATCTCCCCAGACTCCTGTCCTGAGCTCCAACTGCCTATTTGTGGTCTAAATTCAACACATACAAAACTCCTGTTCTTTTCTCCTAAACCTTCTTCATCCATGGTCTTCCTATCAGGTGGTGACAACTCCATCCCTCCATTGTTGATATCATCCTACACTGTTAGCAAATCCCATTGACTGAACCTTCAAAGTATTTCTAGAATCCAACTACTTCTCACTACCTCCACTGCCACCACCTAGTCTAAGTCACCATCATCTCTTGCCTGGATGACTGGAACTGTCTCTTCCTAGGTGTCCCTGCTCCTGGTCTTGCCCTCATGTCTGTTCTTAACACCACAGTCAGAAGAATCCTTCTAGAATGTCAGTCAGATTATGTCCCTCCTCAGCTCAGAATCCTCCAGTTGTTCCTATCTCACTCAGAGGAAAAGCCCAAATTCTTATAATAGTCTATAAGACCCTTTAATCTGGCCTCCAGTTACCTCTCTAAATTCATCTGCTCCTCCCACCCTCTTGCTCCATTCCCACCACTCTGACTTCTTTGGACTCTAGCACTTGCTGTTCCTTCTTCCTGAAATGTTCTTCTTCCCTAGATATCCACCAAACTAGGTCTTTCATTACTTTTTTTTTCTTCTTCTTTTCTTTTTTTTGCTCTCATATCACTTTCTCAATAAGGCCTAACCTATTCTACTTAAAATTGCAAACTGCCCTCCCCACTATTCTACTCTCCTTTTCCTTGTTCCATTGAGCATATGACCTCCTAACATGCTATGTAATTCACTTACGTGGTATGTTTATTGTTTAATGTCTGTCTACACTTTCAGAATATAAGCTGCATAAGGCAGGGATCTTTATTTGTTCATCTCACTTATGTGTCCTAAGCACCTGCAACAGTGTCTGGCTCATAGAAGGTATTCAACAGATTTTTTTTTTTAATGAATTTCATTTGATAAATGGATACTAAATACCTAAATTCTCCTAGGCATTGGGCAAATGTTAATGATTCATGTCCCTGTCCTCTTGGAGCTTATATCCTAGTGAGGAGAGAGATAAAATTAACAAGGAAACTAATAAACAAGTTACTTTCAGATGGCAATAAATGCTATGAAAACAACCAGGGTGATGTGAGAGTTATGGAGAGCAACTTTAGATGGAATGATCAAAGACATTTTCTCTGAAGAAATGACACTTAGGTGGAAATCTGAATAATAAGAGGGGACCAGATTACAAAGATCTTGGGAGAGAACATTTTAGGCGGAGGTGACAGATCAATAAAAGATCAAACTGTCAAGGAAAGAAAGCAAAACAACACGATTGATGAAAATCTGCAGAGTGGATAGGTAGAGGATGACTTTGAGAAGTAGGAAAGGGCTAGATTACATAGGCTTTGTATGCCATGTATGCCAGAATTTGAATTTTAGTCTATGTGCAACATTAACTGTCACAAAATGACAGGCCAGGCCTCAAGCTTATATATGTAGAGAGGCTGAAATCAGACCCCTACATAATAATGAGACCCTCAAAGAGGTCACACTCTCCATGAAAGGATGAATCATCAGAAAAACCTGTCTGATCTAATCTTGACTCCAAATATAAGAATAATTGCAGTAGAAATAATAGTCTCTTTAAATTTTGTAACAAACTGCCTTCAAATGTGTCTAGGAGTGAAATTTATATTAGCTGCACAACAGAAATAGATAGAAAAAAATACATATATGTGTATATAGATATATCTCAGAGCAGAAAGGGAAAACATTTCTAAAATTTATTATATCAAATGAAATAGTTTTGAATTACATAAAATTATAAGAAGTGAAAAAATTCACATTCTAGTGGGGGATTTAACAAATTTATCTTAGTTATTAAAAGCTCAAAATTAGCAAGGATATAGATTTGGATGGCAAAATTAATGGGATTGATATAATGACATATAAAGAGCCCGGCTCTAAACAATTAGAAAGTAACATTGCCTGAAACACATATGGAGCATTTCAAAAATTAATACTATCTGGGCACAAAGTTTCAATGAATTTCAAAAAATATCAGTATACATTCCATACTCCTTCACTAAAATATAAAAAGAGGATAACTTTTTAAAACTTATTTATAACACTTAAAATGTACTTCAAAATTACTCAGAGATCCAAGAAAAATTTAAAATACAACAAGCCAAAATAAATGAGATGTATGGCTATTTTTTAAAAGTTTGTAATAGAAAAGCAGAAAGGCTGAAATTTAATAAAGTGTCCAAATTAAAATTTAAAAAGTAAAAAGAAAATGTCAATAAAGTAAAAGGAAGAAAAATATTAAATAATATAAATTAATCATTACAGTTAATTAATTAAAATGGGGTACTATAATAAACAGCAATACTGGACAAATATTGGTCAAGAAAAAAGAGCACAAATAAACAATATTATAACTGAAAATAGGGTTATAGAAACTAAGACACAGAAAATAAAAAAAAGATAATCAGAATACCATGAACAGTAGGCTAATAATTTAAAACTTTAGTGAAATAGACAAATTCCACTAAAAATATACAACTTAATAAAACTGTCTCAAGAAGAGGTAGAAAATATCAATAATCCTATAAACCTTTTTAAACAGTGTCTCTGTTTAAAAATCTTCTCCCCACAAACCACCAGGCTCAGATGGTTTTAAAGGTGAATTCTGTTAAAATTTCAGGGAACAAAAATTAACTTATACAGAGAATACAAAAAGAGGGAACAGTTCCCAACTCATTTTGTGAAGCTAGTATAATCTTGATATCGAAATCATAAAAGGTCGCAATAGAAAAGGAAAGTACAGGTCAGTCTCATGAATATGAATGCAAAATTCTGAACAAAATTTTAACAAATTGAATCCAGCTATTTAGTTTTTTTAAATGTAGTGCATCTTGACCAAGTTGGGTTTATCCCATGAATACAAATCTGGTTTAATTATAGAAAGTCTTATACTTCATCACACTTTAGAAAGGCGGGGGTGGGGGGTGGGGAATGTAACAATCTCAATGCAAAAAAGCATTCAAAAAAATTTAACATCAATTCATGATAAAAAATTAATAGCAAAGTAGAAAATGAAGGTAACTTTCTTAAGCAGAAAAAGAGCTTCTACAAAAGCCTACAGTTTACAAAACATAAAATAAAATATTGGAATCACTGTCTTTAAAGTTATAAAAAGAAACCTTCTATGGCAATCCTAGTCAGCAAAATATGAAAACAGTAAAATTTTTTTAATTTAATAAAGGATACAAATTTAGAAAGCAAGAAGAGAGACTATAGTAATTAACATATGATAGGATTTTTTACATGGAAAACTCATCTACCAACAAATTATTTTAAAGTGAGCTTTAAACAAGACATTTGCCTAACATACAAAAATTAATTACATTAATAAAAATTAAGTAAAAAATAATAAATTAAATTAATAAAATTAAATTAATTAAATCAGCCAGCAACAAACATACAATGTGAATTTTAAAAAGACCACTTACATGCTGAAATATTTACAGGTGAAATAATATCTAAGATTTGCTTCAAAATAATATGGAATAGGAGAGTGGATGGAGGTTCAAAACAAGAGAGGCCATATAATGATAGTTGTTAAAGTTGATTGGTAAACTGAATTCATTGCATTATTCTCCATATATTTGTATGCTCAAAAATTTCCATAATAAAAAAATGTTTAAGGTACTATCTCCTGATAGAAGTACTAGAAGAAAACATGGGTTAATTGCTTTATAACCTGGAGTAGGAATAACTTTCTTATTTGCCCACATAAAACAAAAAACTTTCATGGCAAAAACAACAAAAAATACCATAAGTAAAGTCAAAATATAAGTGCCAAACTGGAAAAAAAGAATCTGTAACATAACACAAAGGGCAAGTTCCCTAACATGCAAAGAACTCCTAAAAGTTGAAAAAACCAATAATCCAACAGAAAAATAGATTTAAAAAAAATACATAACATAATAATAAAAAAACAAAGAAGATAGAAAAAATATATATATGTATAAATAAAAGAACAGTGTTCAAAAAAATATATATATGTATGTATATATAAACAGGCAATTCACAGGAATGGAAAGATACTCATGGAAAGATGGAAAGATACTTTGCCTTGCTCATAGAAAGAGAAAGGCAAATTAAAACTGCACTGAAGATCCATTTCTCACCTAACAAATTAGAAAAAAGAAACAGATCATAACAACATGATCGGCTAGCAAGTCCATGGGTGTGGTGGAAATGCAAAACTGGTAAAACCTCATAAAGAAAAATTCAACATCATTTAGCAAGATTTCATATGCATATTTGATCCAGGAATTGCCACTTCTAGGATTCTATTCCAAAGATGCACTGATAAAATGCCATAAATAATGGAGGCACAAGTCTGTTCATTATGGTGTTATTTTCAATATCAAAAGACTGTAAATTACCCAAAAGTCCATTATTGGAGACTGGTTGGATAAACTATGGTATATCCATACAATGTGTTATAATGAGGCTGCAAAAAGGAATAGGTGTAAAAAAAAAGATCTCTAAATATTGATACAGCATCATCTGCTAAACAATAAAAACAACATGCAAAAAATTATTTATTTATATATCCTTTTTAAACTTCCATTGCTATTGTATGCTAACTATAAACATACTATTGTACAAAAGAGAGAAAGGTAAATAAGATTTTTATATAACAATTCATTTATATTTTTTGAAAAGAAACAATAAAAGGGAAAATTTTAAACTTAAAAAAATATGGTTACCTATAAGGGAGATCAGGAGTGGGATGGAGAGGACAGGACCAGGAGCCAGACTTCTGCAAATGTTTTTGTATGTTTTGCAAATGTTTTGTTACATAGTTTTGACTTTTGAACCATATAAATTAAAAATAAAATTAAATCAAAAAGGAATAATCAATGCTTCAAAATTGAAACCAGAATTTAAAAAAAAAATGGATCTAACTAAATATCAAGTTAGTGGCATGAGTACTCATAGAAAAACTTTACTTCAATTGATGCTGAAACACTATCTTAAGTTACCTCCCTGGCAGGATGTATTCTCAAAACAAAAAAGAGTCACAAAGAAATCTAAAATTTCATTCAATAATCTTATTGCTCGTAGGAATACTAGTATTGCTATTTTGAAACCACTGATATTATATTGAAGGATAAAGCAAATAGCTGTGCCCTTATGAACCTAAAATTTTCTGTGTAAGAGGAAAATTATATAATCAAAGTTAAATCAAAACTGCATAAACTGTAGTTTGAAGTGGAAAATCCTCATAATATTCTTTTACAAAATTACACATATTTCCTACTTCTGTCCACTTTAAAGGCATGGAGGCAATAGCGACCCAAAAGTAATAGGCACTCTTAGCACCCAGAATTAAGACTTCTACATACCAGTTGCTACAGAAGGAAACGAAGCTTTTTAAAGGAATTACTGCTGTTAGTGCTAAACCAGCAAATGTACAAGATAGGCTTAGGACATCTCTTGTGCTAGAAAGGAAGAAAGCTGTATAAGACTAATGGAGTCATCTCCAAAGGACGCGGGAACCAACTTGAAAGGGCTCCCACTGGACTAAGATGGGACAATTTGAGCATTAAAAAGAATAATGCCCTCAATAGTTGAAAGATATCAAATAGGGGCGCCTGGGCGGCTCAGCCGGTTAAGCACCTGCCTTCAGCTCAGGTCACGATACTGGAGTCTTGGGATCCAGCCCCGTGTCAGGCTCTGTGTTTGGCAGAGAGCCTGCTTCTCCCTCTGCCCTTCACCCTGCTTGTGCTCTCTCTTTCTTGCTCCCTCTCAAATAAGTAAATAAAATCTTAAAAAAAAAAAAAAAGGAAAGGAAAATATCAAATATATAAAAATCCATAGTTCATAATGATATTGCTAAAAACTCGTAAGTTACCATTGAAAGTTGGCTAAGACATCTACTAATCACTCTGAACATTAATTAATAGAGTGAAAGAATCAAGCGCTGTGCTGATAATTCTCTGTTGGTCCCTCAGCTCCATTCTCTGCCTTCCCCTGCACTATCCTGTGACCCAGGAATCTGACCCCAATGAACTGTTTCACACGGGTTCCCAATCGGGTTCAGCCAGTGAGCAGCCCTGGCAGGGATGGAGATGGGAGCAGGGAGAGTTTACTATCATTCCTCCCCCTCCAGCTCAGGCCGCATTTCCAACACAGGCTGTTCTTCCCTTTGGCCACAGCACCCTTCAGGTGGCCCATCTTCTACATCCGGCTTTTACCTGGTAACAACACTCTTGCCCTCTACTTCTTCCAGCCGAGGGCAACAGCAGTCCTCTAAGGTGTACATAGAAATGACCTGAATGCAATGCAAGTGTGCCTCTAGATTCAACTTCCAGAGTACAGGAAATGTGAGTCATAGAGAACAATTTAGATGGCACAATAAAGCAAGCAGCCAAATCCAAACCGTAGGACATTCCACAGCACAAATGACCTGGATATTTTAATAAAGCAATTAAAAATGGTAGAGGAGGATGCATAAGAGTAAGAGATGTGAGGACAAACAGCCAGATGCAACACGTAGATTTTGGATCCTCACTCAAACAAACTAGCCATCTTGGAGACAATCAGGGAAATTTCATCAGGAATTTGGTATTAGATGATATAAAGGAACTGCTCATTTTATTAAGTATGACAAATAACGTGGTTTTTTAAAAACCTTTATCATCTGGACATGAATACTGAAGTATGTGTTGGGTGAAATAACAAAACGCCTGAGATTTTCTTTCAAATACTTTAGAAAAAGAAAAGAGAGAGAAAGAGAGGATAAATGAAACAAGATAAGCATAATTGATATCATCGCATAACAAAAACTTGAAAGATACACACACAAAGGCAAGACAAATAAATAAATTTGACAAAAGATTTAAAAGACCTTGATGCAGAAAGTCATCAAATTTGTAAAGACAAAAAGACTTAAATGAATGGAATGGATAAGAAATAAAAGGATAGGCAGTATCAATATAATAAAGAGATCAACTCTGCCCAAATGTATCTAAAAAGTCAATGGAGTTCTAATCAAAACCCAAACAGAGGTTTTCAAGGAACTTGATCTGCCATTTAGAATATGTGTATGGAAGAGCAAAGGATCAGGGATAGTCACTCACGAGAAATAATGAGGTGAAGGAAATCGCCCTACTAGAAAGCATATATTAAATCCATAGTGATTAACATAGTTTTGGCATAGAAATAGACATGTAGACCAACTGAACAGTTAGAGAGCCCAAATCAGACCCAAATATATATATGGAAACTTAATTTATGAGAGAGGTCGCATTGCATATCAAAGAGGAAATAATAGACTGTAGGTATCCATAAAGGAAAGCAAAATAAAATGGGAGCATTACTTTTGCTTTAGATAAAATAGCAATTCTAAGATTAACAAAAACTTAAAAGTAAGACACAAAACATTAGCGCTTTTAGAAAAAAAATGCTATCTAAATGACCTCAGAGTTGGCTAGGATTTCTTTTTAAAAATATGAAAATTACAAGTCATAAAGTAAAAGATTAACAAACTTGACTCCATTAAAGTGAAGAACTTCTGTTCGTCAAATGATACCATAAGGAGAATAAAAATACAGTCCACAAATTGGAAGGAGATATTTGTATCGTGAAAAACAGAAAAGGATCAGTAAAGAATAAATAATAAGGAAACTTTACTAATCACTAAAAAGTAAAAATCAAAAAGTGAACCAAAATTCCATATTAGTCAGAATAGGTTAAACTATGCTAGAGCAACAAATAAACCTAAAGATCTCGTTATCTTTCTAAATGTTTATTTCTTGTTCACGGATTGCCTGTCTCAGGTCAAGCAACTCTTGCAGGCAGCAGTCCTTTATGAAGTGATTCAGTGATCCAAGCTGTTCTGATCTTGTGGTTCCAACATCTCCACATAAGCCTCCATGGTCATTGTGTCAGGGGAAGACAGAGCTCAGGAGTTGTGCACGGACCCTTAGATGCTCTAGTTCCTCTCATGCCCCATTGGCCAGAACCATTCACGGGATCCCACCTAACAGGAAGGACGATGGGAAATCCAGGGTGAGTACACAGGTAATAGTGAGCAGAAATTCCTTTGGGATGGACATAAACACATTTCATAGAAGGGAGGAACACAAATGGCTAAAGAAACGTATGAGGAAGTGTTCTAATGTCATAAGGGAAGCACAGATTAAAGCACAGATTAAAACCCCTGACAGATACCACACCACACTGCCAAGAGTTTTAAAGTCTGACTATACGAAGCATTTTTGACAAGAGTATGGAACAACAGACCATCATTTGCTGGGAGAAATGCAAATGAGAACAACCATTTTGGTCAACAATTTGGTCTTATCTTGAAAAGTTAAACATACCCATAAACTCTGACCCAGAAATCCCATTCCTAAGTGGTCTTCAAAACTCTTTCCTCTCCTAACCTCAAAAGAATGTTTTTAATTGGGTCCTTCTTGCACAGCTTTAAGTTGTCTAAAAAAAAATTTTATCATCAATTTGAACAGTCACAGAAGGTATAGCTTCTGGCATGTTATAAATATTGAAATTTTGCAACACTCATAGATGTATCCAAAGGTATCTAGAAACAAGAATAGTTTGATAAACAATTATAATTTCCATCACCCATTTAAAAATACATGTAGAAATTATTCTTCAAAGTCAGAAATTTTACATCGTTCCTTATTTTACTCTATGTTTATTTTATTGATCACTCTATCATACTTCTCTGCAACAAAAAGATATCGTTAATAAATTGAAATGTATCTCTTTATTTTCTTCATGTTCTGCCCCAGGAGACTGGATGACAGTGCTCATGGCATGACGGATTGCAGCATGAAAAAAACAGAAAGAAATGAAGGTGCTATCAACCGGCAAGTATACAGACAAATTGAGGTTACACACATAATAGAATACCACGCAACACTGAAAAACTGACAGATTATTGCCACACGTACTAACAGGGATGAATTTCAGATATGTAATTTTAGTGGGAAAAAAACAAATCATGTGAAAATACATAAGACAATATGATACCACTTACGAAAAAATACAAAGCTTAGTAATACATCACTGATAAACATCTTTGTGATAGAACCATAAACAAAAGGCAAAGGAATGATAAACCAAAATCAGAACATTGATTACATTCCTTCCATTGAAAGGCTGAAGCTTGGATTTAGGACAGGAGAAAGGACTTCAGTGATATTTATAATGTCCTGCTGCTAACATTGGATGTTTGTTTTACTCCTCTTATGTTATTTTTATGCATGAAATATTTTTTAATGTTTTCAAAGAGGACATCAGTGGCTACAAAGGTGCTGACCGACCTGACATAGAGAGCCCCCATAGTGACCCAGATGGTGTGCCTGGGGAATGTCATGCAGTCACATGTCACATCCGAGGCCCATCTGAGGCCCAGAGTTTGTAATCTGGGAGGGCTAATTTTTTTCTTTAAGACTTCATCTCTAGCTTTGATTGACATCGTATTGGTTCTTTTCAGCCTTTGCTTGTCCACACAGGAAATCTCCAGTATAGAGTATTTCTTTGCACAGACCGATTCATTCATGCATTCATTCACTCATTCATTCGACAGATCCTGTGAAGAACAAAAGAACTCTGTTTTGTTTTGTTTTGTTTTTACGCCGATAGTTTATGGGAAATTTAGTATAAGAAGTCAGGATTATTCATAGGAAAGAATGAAGGGCGAGAGGGAAAGTTAGGGGAGAGAGAAAGGCAAGCTTTCTGAGAAAAGAAGGAGATGCACAGATGTGAATAATAAGGATTTTGCTTCTTTATTCCCAAAGCACACCCCATTTGATACACTTTCCTTCATAGTTTCTCAGCTTGGCTGAGCCCTCAGCATTTTAAGGCACTCCTAATCTTCAGAGGCAGTGAGAAAGGAAGAGAGAGCTTAGACCTTGCTACTTGGTCTGAGTGTGTTTTTGTATGAGTAACTCTCAAGTTTTGTATTTTTTGGTGTTGGAGTTTCGTCCCCAATGGTCTATTCTATTTCAAGTCTACCTCTTTAACCTTTCTTGGACCATGGACTCCTAAGGAAGCCTGTGGACACCTTCTCAGACTAATGTTCTTAAATGCATAGAATAAAAATATATAGGACTGCAAAGGAACCAATTACACTGAAATGTAGTTCTATTCATGGACCTCCCTGAGAGGACAGGCTAGGATAATAAAACAAAATAGGGAGAGCAGGATCCATTCTCCTCCTGGAGCTGCTACAAAAGGTAATTGGTTAGGTATAGTGATTTCACTAAAGACAAATGTATTTGCCTTGCCAGACAGAGAAATAAACTAACTCAAGAAAACTTGATTTAAAAGTGAAGTGGCTGATTGTCTATTTCCTAATAAAGTACTGTAATCAAAAATGCTCAGTGCTGTACTTCAACAGAGTGTTTCATTTATCAAATGTTTCCAGAACATCCAATCCATTTCTTAATTTCTGTTTACTCTTTCATCATCTCCCCCCAACCCACCCCTGCTTTACTCCAATCTTTGATCTAAGTCTTAGATGTTGACAAAGGATTTGGCTTATCCCACCTCACGGCACAGGATCCCATCACCTCCCTATTAATGAAGCAAGTAGCGCTAGAAGGAGATGTAATATAAGTATCCTCTATGTGAACAGTAACTGTGACATCAGGAGCCTCTTAGATTGCTTGATTGCACGCCTAATCGTTTGTGGTAATTCATCCACTGGGCTTGACTTGGGGGGCAATGCTCTCTGACATGCCACATCTGACCCTCATCACAACTCAGCATCCTTACAGAGAATATTTGACAGATATGTAAATGCACCCATGTGATGAAATGTGGTCCCTTGCACCATGTCTTCATTTGGGAAACTCCCCAAACACCCCTTTAATAAAAGCCAAGGATTAAAACATCTCCAGACCCAGGAGACAGAAACACCTTTGCTGTCTGTTTTCTCAGTAATTGCCTTTTTTTCCAAAGAACTCAACCAGCTATATCTATCATAAATAGTTTCAGGAAAAAAAAAAACTATTGTATCACTTGCACTATGATATCCTTTCTGATCATTGATATCAGTTCACATAAATATTAAAATGCATTACCCTCACCCTTCCAAATGAGGACTCAATAATATTCTCTCTCACTCTCTCTCTTTCTCTCTCTCT
The DNA here is from genome assembly GCF_011800145.1 of Mirounga leonina. Lineage (NCBI taxonomy): Eukaryota > Metazoa > Chordata > Mammalia > Carnivora > Phocidae > Mirounga > Mirounga leonina. The sequence goes on from NW_023270268.1 coordinate 24,261,470, forward strand.
CACACACACACACTTGTGCACACACACACACACCTTCGCCCAGCACCTTCTCCCCCTTTCCATCTAGAGTAGAGAGAGAAATAAAAAAATAAAAATATTAGATATTGCCTTTTGACTTGACTGCTAACACAATAAAGCCACATTGTAAACCGAATCAACGGAGTCTGCTGTTCTTATTGCTCTCTTTGCTGGTATTACTTCATGGATATTAGAACCCTTAGGGATATTGGAATATGAATAAAGATTTTTTTTTAAATCAGCTGGGTTTTTTTTTTTTCTTGGTTCTGTTTCTAAAAATAATGCAGTTTGCAAAAACAGAAGGTTTGGTTTATAACACAAACAAAATTGTTACATTCTGAATGGGTTGTAAGTACCTGATTCTTTGCCTTTTTACTCATCCCTGCAAAAAAAAAAAAAAAAAAAATCTGCAAATCCATTTGCTAACCAGCTGTACCTCTGTGCGAAACAGATAACAACCTGTGCAAGCCAGGGTTTGCTGTGAATCGGTGCTGATAGGCCCGAGTCTCATAGCTTTTTTTAAATGCTAATGACAAGAAACATTTCCGAAGCCAAAACGCTCTTGTAGATCTGTCTTCCTCTATTATGACTGATATTTGCTTGTAAGTACATAGAACACTTGTTCCCTGCCCCTTATCTTCCGTGCTGCAGCATGCTGACCTACATACCATTCAGCACAATATGATGCACAAACATCTTCTATATAATTTTTCATTTTCGACTTAAAAACAGTAGAGGCAAAATAGGATTGCCGCAAATCTAACAAAGAGATGGCATTATTTCCAAATAAAAATGTGCATTTTTCCAAAGAATTTATTTGTCTAGCAGCATGAAGTTCATACATAGCAATGCCGGGAAAGGGGTGTTGAATGGCGATTAGGCAGGAAAGACTTAGGGAGAGAGACAAAGCGCATCTTTTCTACTACCCGAGAATAATTAAGCTAACTTTTTTCTCGCCACAATTAAAAGTTCAGCTTTCTCTGAACAGTGTTTTTGCAGTGTCACGAAATGCAGCAGAGATAATAATGCTGAAATATGTACAATAATAACAAAAGAATGAGGGGAGAAAGTGACACGAGGAGCTGTGGGAAGGGAAGAAAGAATCTATTCTCACACCTGCCAATGTCGGAACATTCCAAACCAGGTTATTTATCTTTTTAATTTCTTGCTGTTCTGGCTGCCTCGTGGTGGGTCCTCCCCACCCCTGAAATGAGACTGGAGTTTCCAGGGAAATTGTGAAGAGCTGCAGTTGAGGCCTTAAGCTTGGGGTTATCTGATAACCTCGCCTCCTTCATGCTCTCCAAGACCATTGTAATTGCAAAAACAGTTGAGCCACGTAAAAAGGAGGACTGTGTTTCGAGGACAGCCACACAGAGGAGACCTGGCAGGGGTGCTGACAAGGTCAAAGGGCAAAGAGGGTGAAAACCCCTCATTAAACTTGGAACACAGCTGAAGTTCCCACTCACACCTCCTTCCCTTCACCAACCAAAGAGGTGACTTACAAATGCACTTAGGTTTAATTTTTAATGATAAGCTGTCTTTGTTTTCCCAGTTTGATGTGTCTAAGACAATTGGAAAATTCCCAAGTAAGATAAAAATGGCTTGGGTTGTGGCCCAAATGACCTCTTTCCTTACACAAAATTACTTATTTGGCTTCCTACTTATTTTGAGGGGACCTGAGTAAGAGGGCTGCAACAAATACTTCCGCCACGATTATTGGATGCTGACAACAGGTTTTAAGCACAAATCACATTTTGGAGTCATTATTTTATGGTTCTCTAAAAGTAGAGCAACCTGGTGCAAAGAGTTAGCCGTTATTTGAATTTGACCAGCTAGAAGCCTCTTTTCTAATAGCCCAGATCATAGATAAAATTAATTTTCACACTTTTTGCAATTTTGTAGTTATTCCGCTTAATTGTTTGCACCAGCCAAATTTATCCATCAGTTGCCAGACCCCTGCTTATTTGTGAGCAGTGTTAACCCAGCATTTTCCCATTTCTGTGTGATATTGTGAGCAGAGCATTCTGCTGAGAGTCGGGGAGACCCACTGTTCCATCCTGGCTCCACCCCAAACTAGCTGTGTGACTTTGAGCAAGTCACTTGACCTCTCTGAACCTATTTATCTGGGGTTTGGAGTAGTTAAATGATAAGAGCTCTTCTGGCTGTAAAATTCTACAATTGGCTCCCCATATATCCTTTTCATTTGGGACCACTTATCCCACCACTGTTGGCTCATGTTAACTGCTAAATGCCATAGAACAATTTTCTAAGTGCTTATTTCAGATGATATTGGAAGCTCCTGGAAAACCTTGTCTTCCGGCATTACCATAGATATGTGTCAATGATAACCCGTTTCCACTTTACTATACATTGCTAATGGCAATGTTGTACCCCCACACGCACACGAGCTCCATAGGTCTAACTTATTAATGGTCTATGCTAATGCAATTTCCAGAAAGGATACTCTTATTAAATTTTCTGGAATTTCAACACAGCAAAACAACATATAACTGCTTGATAAATTACTCTGAATAGATTTAGTAATTTGTGTAAGGGTGGCTCTCGTTTATGTAAGAAGCCTAAATCCATTTAAAGTTAATTTCTAATTTTCTTATATTTATGTCATTCAGAAATACACGGCTGGTCCAGGAGCAATCTTTCCAAAACGCAAGTGAACTATTAATTTTGTTTGGGTTAAAGCATAAAATGTTAGTGTACAGAATCCACAATTTGCCTGTTACTCTCCACAGTCTTTCCAAATATGGTCTATGAATTTTTTTTTTCTCACGTGCCTGAGATTTCGCATAGCACCTCTGCTTTTTATCTTAAATACAGGGGAAAAGATAGATGGGTTTATTAAGGCACAGTTCCTAGCAAATATCATATTACCACAAAAATTTTCATGGGCTAAGCAAACTGCATTTGATACTGCTTTTAATGATTTAGATGAAAATATAGTGCAAAATTCTGGGTCCCTTTCCTTTTGAGCTTCTACTTATAAAATACACACAGATGAAGATGTTACTTCCTCCTTGTCATCATTACTTTAAAATAGTCACTTTCTAGTTGAATTCTGTCTGATACTGCGCTAGGCACGGTAGGTAGAGTTGGAAGTGCTGCCCATGATAAAACAAGGAGATAACTAACAGTAAGATGGATTCACCCGCACAGAACATGCAGATTATGAAATATGAGCATCGGGTAGAATTCCTACCAGGAATGAAGAAAAGTGTTGAATTTTATTTTATTTTTTTTTAAAGATCTTATTTATTTATTTGACAGAGAGAGAGACAGCGAGAGAGAGAAGGGAACACAAGCAGGGGAAGTGGGAGAGGGAGAAGCAGCTTCCCGCTGAGCAGGGAGCCCGATGTGGGGCTCGATCCCAGGACCCTGGGATCATGACCTGAGCCAACGGCAGACGCTTAACGACTGAGCCACCCAGGAGCCCCGAAAAGTGTTGAGTTTTAAATGCTATGCTCCAGTAACATCTCTTGCTTTAGGCTTCAGCAGACAGTTAATTGCACACGCACGCACACACTCTCATATATAAATGTACACAAAGTTCAGCAATATGGGCCAGTCACTTAAGAATGACTCATGAACACCAACTGATATTTCTGCTGGGGGATAATCTCTTTCAGAATTTACGAAGTCGGCAAAGAAGTTGAAAAGGAACTGAGGTGATTGATTTTTTACTTGTTTTAACCAAATTCACTTATTTAACGTTTATTGAGTTTTTACTATGTGCCAAACAACACGTTTCTGCAAAGTTCAGTGTAATTCATGACAGAAATAAGATGTTCAAGAAAGAAATCACTCTGGTTCCTAAAGCATTTTCATCCCCAAATTTGCAAACCAAGTGAAATGGATGAGATACTGTTAATAAAATATTTTAAATCTGATTTTTAAAATCAAAGAAAAATTAAAGAGATACTACCTTAACTATCTTTTTATGCTATCACTAGAAATATTTCAAGATCTTATCTTAGGCATTCTTTTGTAATAAACCAAATATATGATCCATTGCATTTGACTTTGAAGATGCAACTAATCTGGTAACCCTAGATTATCTGAAAGTAGATGATCCGAATCAGTGTCAGGCTTAATAATCAACTGGGCATCTGCCTCTAGGCAGAGGCAGCCATTTGAGTGAGCACAAAGGTAGCTAAGAAGAGTCATGTTCCAAGCCAGGTACGGCCAAATAAATGTTGAGGACATGACCATTAAAGATGCATTTGTTCAAACGAACAAACAAACAAAGATGCATTTGTTCATCATTTCAATTTGGCATCCTTGGGTCTGGAGATAGCACATCAGGAACTCTTGCCTACCCCTCCCACATGTGTAGTGTGAGAGCTTCCTTCTCGGTTTTCTCGGCTATAACCAGAGTAACCATACGTCCCAGTTTACTCCTATTATCCCAGCATAATTATTAATAGCTTCTATTCAGGCGTTCAAAAAAGGCCCTGGCTAAGGATGATTCATGACACAGGTCTCCTAATCATGATACATTCGGTGATATGTGATATATACCCCAGATGCATTAGAACTGCTGCTGCATTAGAACAAATTCTAGTCCTGACCCAGCACCGGAAATGTGGCATTCTGCAAAGTTACAGACACCTGCTAGAATTTATAAACCTCTTCCCCCATGCAATGGACACTTTTTTTTTTTTTTTTTTTTAAGAAACAGGCTGAACAAGCTACTCAGTTTGACTCATCGACATGACCAATAGGCATATATGCTGCTGAACTGTAACTTTCCTCCATCACCTGCCAAACTCACTAAAAATTCTCAGGATGCAGCCAAGCTCTACTGCATTGTGCACAAAGCCTGACTCTGTTCTGAACGTCTTAAGAATAGAAAATTTATCTTATCCACATTGGTGTCTCCCGATGCCTTTAGCTTAGCAATCAGCCTGATTTGTTAAGACCTCTCACTAACGTTTGTTGAAATGCCTGGAACATCCAGTCAAAACACCTGGATGGTTAGCCTAATTCTTTACTTTCTTTCCAGCTATTTATCATCATGTAGATCCAAAGAAATCCAGAAAACAGACCAGTGCCAGGCCTGTGCATGTCTGTGAGGAGGGGTTGCCCAGGTGCACATGGAAGGAAGTAACATCCACACTCAAACCACTGCTTCCCCACCCAGTAACTTCTCAATCTATCTTCATGTTCTTTCCTAAGGCAACTAATTGGCCACCTTCTACAACCCAGATAGTCTAGAGGTAGGAGCCAGGTCTCCCCCAACAAGCCCATCAACAAAACAGTTGTTTCCACCTGGATCCCCGGCACAAATCGAGTCAGAGTTCCAGACAGAATCTTGCTAAAGAAATATCAGTGTTTGATGCTCACTTGCAGAGCATCTAAGGAAGTCTTGACTCCACGGAGAGACCAGCCACCCAGATGGGAGAATAAGGAGGAGGTAATGGAGGAGTTTAAAATAATTTTTGCTCATTCTGTCTTTTTAAAAAGTAGAAGTTTGTCCACAAGCCATCAGGAACTGCAGTATTTGAATAAACCCTCGTCGATTGTGCCGAAGCATTTTGTCCTTGGTTTTCATTCTCAAATTTTAACTTGTGATTTTTCAAATAGCAACTTCAACACACTTGTGATTTTTTTTTTTTTCCAGATCACCCGAGCAGATTACATACCCGCGGTGACTGTGTCTCATGGAAGTTTTATGAACCTCCCACACGGGATGGAGTCAAAACTGTCATATAATTTGGCGTCATCTGGTAAGAAAAAGATTTTCTACAACATCCATCCACCTCTGAAAAGTCACAAACAAGCAATGTGGATTTCAGGCTAGAAAGAAGGGATATAAAGAGTCCACTGGATACAAGACTCCACATTTGCACAACACGTTCTTTCGGAAGGTTTGAGTCTGAGAGCTTTCTCCTTTCATCGGCCGACATAAAAGTTGTTTCAGCAAGAAGTAGGGAACAAAGGAAGACTTTCATTTACAAAAGCAAGTCTAATGGCGCAGTGTCTGTTAGGAACTTTTATTTATGCCGCACCTGGCATTAATTTTAACTATCTGTGGGACAGAATTGCCGGTGCCAACTCCGACAATGAAATAGTGTGTTTCTGCGCCCAAAATATAAACCTCTGTCATGTGTGTGTGAACCCCGGGCTGCCATCAGCAACATGGGTTCTGACTGAAGAACTCTGGTGCAGGGGAGGCGGACCTGCCTTCTTTCCAGGAGCTGCCTCCCAGCTTTTGCAATGCAGAGGATCATCCCCGGGAGCTCTGCTATGAGCTCCCAACCACAGTGCACAAATCTCAGTCCTTCCCCATCTCCAGGTAAAAATGGTCTCCGAAATAGCCTCGCAGACAGCAGATGGATGAAGGTCGAGCTGAGGAAATCTTTTCATTCGTTGCATAATTCCTCCTAGCCAAGCAAGATTTTCGAGTTTTTAATTACAAAGTCTCTAGCTTCATCTAAAAGCATTATCCTTCCTTTGTTTTTTGTTTTGTTTTTGTTTTTTTTTTTGTAACCCCAGAAAATATGATCCAGGTATGTAGTTATGCCTTGCTCTGCTAAGGAGAGCAAGTCTAGTTGTTGGGTTAACCTAGTTCAAGCACAGAGGGAAACACACACACAGGACTGAGACTGTTTCATTGAAGACATCACTTCATCTCTTCCTTCATCAAACTTCCCCATTGATATAAAAAGAATCTTGGCCAAGATAATCTCAAATTTCCATTCCAACTCTAACATGAGTCCATGACGCTCTAAGAGGAGCCTAGCTTTGCTATTGTGCACATTTTAGTTGGATGTGAAAATTTTATTTCCAGTGCATTTAAATGCTGATTATTAAGGAAAAGAAAGCTTTGAGCTAAGAAACCTACAGATCCTGACCATCAGCCCCGGTAAATTTGCAGGTTCGATATTATATTCTGCTCTGATCAAATGAATGCAGATAGAAAGCTAACCAGATATTCAGACGAAGTCTCACAAAGCTCTCCAGTAGCAAGTTACATGCCTAATTTGCTCTTAAAGAAAAGGAGGTGCTCTATTTAATCCATACTATAGCCTCCAAGAACTCAAAATTCGGGTTGGGATTAACCTCTAGCCAATTTTAAATCACACACACACAAACAAACAAACAAACAAAAAAAACCCCATAATCTTTTGGAACATATGAAGTCTTAAGTAAGAATCATTTCTGCCTAAATATGCCATTACCACAGAGTCCAGAATTTAACCATAACACTTGAGAACCCAAATATTAAAACTACAGCTTTTCTTTTTGATTTTCAAACTTTTAAAACCCAATTTACTCTCTCCTGCCAACAAGCCTATAATTTAGAAATTTAAAATTATAAATTTGCTCCTCTTTCCCAAAATCCAAAGCTCTGTCTCTTCCTGCCCACCACCCTCCATCTCACCATGGAATGATTGCATATTGCCTGACTTTCTGACTGCAGCAGCCCCAACCAGATTAGCCAGGAGCAAAACTGAATTCACCATGTGATGCTGAATTGCTGGAGTGCCCATAAAAGCTTGTTGCAGAGGAGAGTGAAGGAAACCATCTCCATTTCCAAAAAATACTCCTCTGCCCTCCAAGGGGCCGCTTGCAGAAGAGCTGCCTACATCCTCTTTGGGGTCAGGCTTTCATTTATTCCCTCAACTGGTCATTCCCTCCCAGTGGAGTTCAGGCATTTCCTAGGTAAGAAGTCCACACTCTGAGCACATCAAAGGTTTTCTTTGTCACTGGAGCTGTTAGCTACATTCTGAGTTTCCATGCACCGCACACTTAGTTGAAGCTGGGAGGGGGTGGACAGAAAAGAAGTACACAGATGTAGAGTTAGCATTTATGTCCTATAGGGATACCCTTGAAACTTGTTAAAAAATGTCAGTCAAGACATCTGGTCAGCTGTCCTAATCCATATTGGGGTTTTTAGGCTACTGTTATGCCCCAATATGCTTTGAACATTGCCAATATGCTTTCTCCGCAGAAGCAGCAGTGTGTCCCCTTTGGTTTCTCAGTTCGTCCCCAGCACTGGTGTTTATAGTGTCACGTACCGAGCAAAATGAAAAACCACATACTGTATCTTGTGTGTCTGGCTAATGAAACGGGTCGGACAAACCTTGTGCAATCAGGGACGGGGGCCTATTGGCTTAGGCCGGGTCCATCTTGCAGACTGCAAAAGAATCAGCTGTCGCTGGTGCCATGCGGCAGATGGACAGTTTGCATCCGATTTCCAGTCAGGCGCCAAACCCTTTAGAAGCTTTGGCAGCCCGAGCGCCATCAGGCAGCAGCCTTTGATGTCCTACAGATGGCTGTGGTGGCCATCTTGCCTTTGCTTCCTGAGAGGCCCACGTCTTACTTTCAGGCAGCATTCACTCTGGCCTAGGCCCGTGGTCAGTCAGAAAGATCCCTGGTCTGAGATGCACTTGACACTAGCCAAGACCTTCCACCAGCTTCCACTTCTATGTGGATAGCAGCTAAAAAATATTTGTTTCTGTAAAAAAGTACAATACACACACACAGACATCCCTGGTCTGATTCTTCCTACTTCAGATTTCCTGAGGTAAACATGCCTCTTTACCTCTTTCCAGATCACTAGTCTAACCCCTAGACAGTAGCTTTCCTTTCCCCGGTAACTGATTTTTTTTTTTATACTTCTCAAAAGTATAAAAATGTCTCCCCCTCATGTCTACTTCTGCGTAGATGACATAGGCACCCAGATGTTCCTTTAAAACGGAAGGAAGGAAGGCAGGAAGGCAGGAAGGCAGGAAGGCAGGAAGGCAGGAAGGAAGGAAGGAAGGCAGGTAGGAAGGAAGGAAGGAAGGAAGGAAGGAAGGCAGGAAGGAAGGCAGGAAGGAAGGAAGGCAGGAAGGAAGGAAGGCAGGAAGGCAGGAAGGAAGGAAGGCAGGAAGGCAGGTAGGAAGGAAGGAAGGAAGGGAGAGAGAAAAAGTAACTAAAGTATGGGCTGCTTACTCCTTCCTCCTGATTTCCTAAGGTAAATAGTATCTATTTTCTCCTTCGCAGGTTTCAAGTTTAGCCCCCCTTCTTCCCTGGCATTGCCACCCAAAGTGGCAGCAGTTGGGTGATTTCAGAATAATCAGGATTGCAAATTGGGAGGTTTTAAATTTGGTGTCCGTTTTAAGGCCCCTCAGAGCGCTGCTTCATCTGGGTCTGACTTGCCCTAAGCCCAAAAACAGAACAAAGCATCGTCTTCATGGCGGTTGGACTAATCTGGTGCCATGAATAGCCCAGAGTAATCTGTCGAAAAGCTGAGCCTGGAGGTCTTCCAAACGGAGCCCTTGCACATTTGGTAGGAGCAGTTAGGAATTCTGACTGGCACTATTAGTCAGAAGTCATGTCACTGCACCATAGAAGCAAGCGTGAGCCTCTCCTGCCCGCAAGACCAACCTAGAGATTTCCACCTCCCTTCACACTCTCTTGATAGAGCAGGGCAGGCAAAGAGAAGTTTAGAGCAAGTGGCTGACAAAAATTAAAAACAAACTCAGTGAAAATAAATTCAATAATGTGTGATTTCCAACCACTCAAAAGTAATAGAAATATTTGGTAAAAATATATAGATATAAATTGCCAATTAATGCAAACTGGTTAAAGCCAGTAAATAGAAAAAAATAAAAAGTTAATTAGAGCTTTTTGAAGCTTTGTTATATATACATCATTTGCAGGTGCTACAAAAGTGAAAAATAACCATTATAATTACTAGTATTCAAAGATTCATATTTTTCCCTGTGTAATTTATTTAGGATTATCAGTTTCCTTGTAGTTATACAAAAGGCCTGTCAAGGTGTTTCCCACGTGTTTGGCTCGTGTGTGTTACAGAAACAAGCCAAAATGCTGTTGTATTTCATCCAGTACAGGGAAGCTACTCTGAGTAAAAAAAAAAAAAAAATAGGCCAAGTTTTACCTGGATCTCTATCTTGGTTAAATTATCTTACATATGTTTTAATTTTTTTTTCTTGTTCTTTCTGTCTTTATCTTTCTCTCTCTCTCTTTGTTAAAATACATCTGTGTTTGTTGACTGCCCCAGATTATATCTAAGTGAGGAGTGGGTGTACTAGCACCTGGTATAGTATATGTCGCTTAACAATACGTATCATTACATTATTTACAGCTCATTTTATGTTATTCAATAGTAAACTGCAAATTAACCCTTCAAGAACCAGTTGGAGAGGCATGGGACATCCAGGGAATCTTCTCTCACCGCCTCCCCCTCCCACCCCCACCCCCCCATAGAATTGTTAAGAGTACATCTATAACTGTGTTCATAAACAGGGAAGTGTGTTCATTACAGGAGGGATGCCCACCAGAGCCAGCTAATTCCTCTCTCAGGAAATCTGTTTCATAATGATATTCCTTACCACGCCGCACTTGCATTTATGCTGATAACACAGGTTATAAAAGGGACGTAGGACTGGAGTCAGTTAATGGACTGGCTCTTTAACCTCCTTTATTAGAGTGCATCAGGCACCAAAGGGACTCTGCGTAATGCTGCTGGCAACAGAAAGACGCGAGCGATGCCGTTTCGTGCCGTCTCAGCCCTGCGTCCAGCTCACACGGATCCACGTCCCGCTCTGACCTCATTAGGCACTGATCCCGCTGCGGTCCGGGCGGAAGGTGGGTGAGCGCGGCGGCCGAGAAAGCACCTCGTCCCACGCCTGACGAACGGAATCTTCACCGGCGCCACCTCTAGGGTCCGCGGCGCCTGTTACTTGGTTGTCGCGATCAACGGTGTCTTCTAGATCATCGAGTTCTGCTGACGTTCACGGGTGGGGGACCTGAGGCCCCGGGAGGCAGAAACAGCTAGTCTGAAGTCCCCCAGCTCGTTAGGAGCGGAGAGCCCAAGCGAGAGAATTCAGAATTCCCAGCTCCTGGAAGGGGGCTCCCACCTGGCTCCTGGTGCTTTGTCCCTACGAAAGGCAATCACTAGTGAGTAGGCATGAAAGATTAGACCCAGGGAAGGGAAAGGAATGGAAGTAGAAATATAAATGAATTCTAAAAGAGAGAGTGCGCAGGAATTTTAAACTGGATTGCAACAGAGAAATTACAAGTTTCAAAGTAAGTTCTCTTCACTAATAGGAAATGTGGTTTCTTTTTTCTCCTCTAATTAGCATTAATGGGGAAATAAATGTATGTGTTGAACCAAAATTGAATGCATTCTTAATAATGCACAGTTTTCTAAAAGAAGGATACAATATAATTTGAGGTGAGAAAGAACCCTCTGCCACTGTGCTTCCCAAACACTCTGCTGCTAACCTTTGAAGAGCTCAACAATGTCTTGTTCCTGAATTAATCAGTCTCAAGACTATCAGCAATTTAGCTACACTTCGTCGGTAATTAGCTTGATAAATTAAGATCTGCAATAGAAAACATGGCATCTTATTGTTCCTGAGGTTTTATGGTATTTTTCTAAAAACAGCAGCTTTCTTTTAAAACATGCACTTCTACTGCAAGGAGACAAACAACAAAACCCGAAGTTCGCTGAGTCTGGCTCCAGACAACAGCCCGCCCCAGATCCGCTGGGCAAAATATCAAAGATGAGCCACTCATAAGGCAAACTTCAAACGTGTGGTTTAAAATAATATTCAAATCCTAGGACTGTGGGCAGTGGCTTCTAGATAGTGAGAAACTATCAGTTCAGTTCCTTCGTGTTCTCCTTTCTTTTCCATAATCATGGAACAAATGGGCTGGTGGAAAAATATTATGAAAAATGGTAAAACCTGGAGAGATGTTGCCCTGTTTATCCAAACGGCTCCCTGCGTGTTAAGGCGCAAAAATGACAAATTAGAAGCGGAGCTATTTCTCATCAGAACTATCCACAAACGAGATGATTTCTTGGGGCTAATTTCCATTCAGGGAATAGTGAGAGTTATTTTAAATGACCAAAGCCATTTCAGAAGGGTAAAAGCATATCAACACGTCCATGGGGTCAGAACTGCTGGCTCTCAAAGACTTGAAATGCCCCAGGAGGGCTGCAGATACAGTTCCCTCCCTGTCACAATGAATGGAAATGAGGAAAGGTATCTTCTTCCGAAACATGCTAAAAATATAGCAATTACCCGATACAGATGTGCTGTTATAAACTCTTATTCCGAAGCATTCTGTTTCAGCCATGATTTCCATTGCAGAAAACTGTACTAATAGAAACATCCCAATTAATCTGAATTTGAGATATTTCATACAATGTATATTACCTTTCTGCTGCCTGCAACCTTCTGCCAGGTTGTTTTTTTGTTTTTTTTTTCTTTTTAGGAGGTGCTTTGAGGGGACCATACCATGAGAACAATACACAGCTGCTGCTGTATAGAGATATCTAATTGTCAATATTGTGGAAATTCTACAGCTTATTACGTGCATTCAGTCTAATTCTGGGCAAATTGCCAGTCACTTCAGGGACAATCAAGTGAGCCACGTTACACGTGGTACAGCATCACAGCTTTAAGATACCCGGCTGTTTTGCCTCTGGCCAGAGAATGTTTGTACCAGTGCTACCGAGTGAAGGGGGGTAACTACAAATAAAATAAAATTTGTATTTTTTCAAGTGGGCTGCATTTCAAGCCCAGATGTTAGTAATGAAAGATTCAATTTAAGGATTTAAATTACAAATAAATAAAGTATGAAACAGATGTGATTTTTAAGGAAGTTCAAATTATCCAGGAAGAAAAATATCTCTGTGCATGACAAAGTAATAGGGATTGTCTTGAAGAGTCTGTTGAAACCAATCTGCTAAGCGCAATTCACCCTGAGGACAGGATTGGTTTGGAATGGGAAGGACTGGTGGAGCTTGTCATTAAACAAAAATTGTGTTTAATAAAACTTTATAACCGTGATTAATCCTATGAGGCCCTAAAGGAGTTTGCAGTTTCTGATAAACACATTTTGCTTGTTTGCAATGGTAATGATATTTTGAAGTGAATGGAATAAGAACAAAAAACTCTAAGGGAAGGAAAAGGAGGATTTGGCAGGTACCACCTAGGCAGAAATTACAGGGATAAGTAAAAAACAGGGGCCACCCATTAGGAGACTGCCTTGATGTGCGTACGACACGTGTGCACATAGGTAGGTGCAGGTATTACTAAGAATCCAAGTTATCGAACAGGCAGAAACGGAGCACATCTTTATTTATACAGACAAACTAATAAGGCTTTTTTTTTCCCTCTAAGCTGGTCATGAGGTTTGCCTATCAAAAGGATGACAGTGATTTAAGACAGTGTCTCATATTTGGAGAATATTCCTTAAAGATGAAAAATAGAAGGGACCGTCCAGAGTTGCGCTGTCCAGTACAGCAGTCACTAGTCATATGTGGCTGTTTAAATTAAAATTAATTTAATTTAAATTTTTCCGTTTTCCATCACATAGTCACATTTCAGGTACTTAACAGCCACATGTGGCCAGTGGCTACCTTATTGGACAGTGCAGATAAAGAACATTGCCATCACCACAGAAAGTTCTAGTGGACAGTGTTTTAGAACAATGCAGCAGGATTAGATTTGGATATCAGGAGATAGAGTCTGACACTCGGTTCTCTTCATTGTAGCCATGGGACCTGGTCCTCTTTGGTTCTCCCTTGTCTTTATCATCCTGAATCTCATGCACACCCGTATGTGTGGACACACACAGACAAACACACACACACTCGTACTCGAACAAGGCTGACAGGAGCAACCATGACAGGAAGCGTCTTGAGGCCCCAAGGAAAAGTTAGCCCACAAGCCCAGCTCTGCTAAGCCGACCTCACCTGCCGGTCAGTTATCTCTAACAGGAAACTGAGGACAAACACCTCCAGAATCGCATTCTTGCCGCTCAGGCCTTCCCCGGGGGGTCAGAGTGTCAACAACCAAACCTCGGCTAATCAAGAGCCCACAAGACCAAATAATTCTGTGACAACTTGGTTGTGGGGAAATGGAAACAGCAAAGCAATAGGGCTTTCACAGGAGAACCAACTCAGAAAAACAAAAACAAAAACAAGTGTGATTCCTTTAACACATAAGCTCTAACAATTGGGTTGTGTCTGTGATGGAAATCTTGTCTCTGGGCATCTCCCCTCATGCCAACTGAGCATCCTTGGAGGGCCAGCTCGCACACAAACCCACCCTGGAAGCACGGCACAGCTTCTGTGTGCACGGGGCATGATCCCTCTGCCGCATGAACTTTTCCTGACTCCTTGGAACTGCCAACAGCCATTTCACTCAGATCCTGGCTGTGACGGGAGCCGTACTGCCTCCCTGGCATCAGATGGAAAATGTCATTTTGTGAAAACTCAAAAGTCAAAATCTTTTGAAAGTCAAACCCCTTCAGCATGTGCCAGGCTATTGAAAGACTTTCACAGGGTCTTCGTATTCTAGGAGGACGCTCAAAATATGTACCTTTTCCTCTGTAGTAAAGCAGGTGCCTTTCTGTCAGCTCTCACCTGGCCTTCCCCTCATTCTCTGTTTATTGGAGGATTTCTGTTTCATAAAGTCACACATAGTTCCCCCTCTAAGAGATTAGGGTCATACGGATATTAAAAGAATCCTAGCTTATTGGAGCTAGATGGGACCTCAGAGATGGTCGACAGCGGAGTTTGTAACTCGGGGTCTACAGACAACTTGGAGGTTCATGAATGGGCTGCAGGAAGCATGTAATTCTTTGTGTATAAAATTGTGTGTATGGGCATTTTTCTGAGAAGCGAGTTCACAGCTTTTATCAAACCATCAAAGACCAAAGAAATGGTCTGATCCCACCCATTTTAAGTAAGAAAACTGAGGCTCAGAGAAATGAAATAACTTTCAAAAAGTCACACCAGCTAGTTTGACTCAAGTCGGACTGGAAACTGTTCTCTAGAGTCATAATCAACTGCTCTTTCCACTATAACAGACCACAGAGGGCATTTTTTTTGTTGCCTATAGTTAATTCACATGCCAAAGTTAATTCAAAATCCTTGGATCTTGAAAGCCAAAAAAAATCGCAATGGAGGATTTCAAGGAAATGCTCAATTGAAGGTGTGCTGCGTTCTGTGTTTCTACAACACAGACTCTCAAATAGTTCCTTATATTGAGGGAAACTTGGGAAATTTAATGTTGCTTAGCAAAACTTAGCTTTTTGCCTTTCTCCAAATTTTAGACTTATTTTAGAAAGAAGACCCCACCACTGGTTATTTCCTAGAGGGGTAATATTTGTTTCATTTTCAAATAAACTCATTTACCAGGTTTTGCTACATACCTTGGATTTTCAATCAAGATAAGCACATGGATAATTAGGAAATGCATGGGTGTTAACATTACTTGCTTACCAGCAATTTTTAAGAACTTGAAGAGAAAAAATAATATTTGTTTTTAATCGAAGCTTTTAAGATACTTGAAGTATATTTAGTTATTTCTTCCACAACATAATGGTTAAATGGGCCCAAATTCAAAGCAGAATGACTCGGACTTAATCCTGGCCCCACCCCTCACCATCACAGAAGCTCTGTGGTCCTGGAGAAGTCACTTAACCTCCCCGAACCTCAGCTTTCTCATCTGTGCCATGGAAATAACAATGGGAAATAACAATTCCACCTCATAGAATTGTTTAAGGGATTATTATAAAACAATAAACATCCAGGACAAACATACATGCCATTTGGCGGAATAATGGATTTGATGAAGTCTCTTTAAAAGTCTTCTCCTTCTGTCATTAAAAAATAAACAAACAACAAATAAAAAACCCTGAAACTTCTCAGTCTTTGTTGCTTCTTGATCAATAAGAATCATGAGGGTTTGGGGCGCCTGGGTGGCTCAGTCAGTTGAGCGTCTGCCTTCAGCTCAGGTCATGATCCCAGGGTCCTGGGATCGAGCCCCGCATCGGGCTCCCTGCTCTGCAGGAAGCTTGCTTCTCCCTCTCCCACTCCCCCTGCTTGTGTTCCCTCTCTCGCTGTCTCTCTCTGTCAAATAAATCAATAAAATCTTAAAAAAAAAAAAAAGAATCATGAGGGTTCTAGAGGGGAGGGGGGTGGGAGGATGGGTTAGCCTGGTGGTGGGTATTGAGGAGGGCACATTCTGCATGGAGCACTGGGTGTTATGCACAAACAATGAATCATGGAACACTTCATCTAGAACTAATGATGTAATGTATGGGGATTAACATAATAAAATAAAAACTAATTTAAAAAAGAATCATGTGGTTTCAAATCAGGAAGGAAATTGCCAGTAGGTCCAAAATAGTAGGGGAAAGAGATAAGGGTAAGAAAGGGGGGACAAGCCTCCTCTGAGAGAGCAGCAGATGGAGAGAATCAAGTACAGGTCGGAGAGAAAGACGGCAGAAGAGAAGCTACACTGGACAAGGTCAAGAGTCATGGTTCAAATCCTGAGGTTCTGTCCTACTCGTTTGTTCAAGTCCGGGAGCCTTCCTGAGCCTAGTTTCCTCACCTGTACAGCAGGCATGATACTCACTCTCAGGGCTTTCAGGATCAACGGAGATAAGATAGGTAAAAATATTTCATGAGCTGTAAGCAGCAGAAAATATTCGATTCTTTGCAAGTGTGACCAACAAGAATTAGCAATATCTGGGGATTTGTGGCTGTCCCCGCCCCCACGCCAACAGCACCTGCCTGCCTGACAGACAGCACCCCCTTCCTGTTGTTCCCCTCTTCTGTCCTGCCCCAGCATCTCCGCGGCACCCTCCAAGGAGTCCATCTTCCCCTAACTGGCTCTTTGGGCTTTTCTGATGAAGAATTAAGAGGAGGGGGAGAAGGGGCTCCTGGGTGGCTCAGTTGGTTAAGCATCTGCATTCAGCTCAGGTCATGGTCCCAGGGTCCTGGGGTCGAGCCCCACATCGGGCTCCCTGCTTGGCGGGAAGCCTGCTTCTCCCTCTCCCTCTGCCTCTGTCTGCCCCTCTGCCTGCTTGTGCTTTCTCTCTCTGTCTCTCTGTCAAATAAATAAATAAAATCTTAAAAAAAAAAAAAAAAGAGGAGGGGGAGAAGACAAGAAAAGCAAACAAGGAAAAAAGGGAACGGGAGAAAAATGGCTAAAGACAATTTACATATAAAAGTGCTGAGGGCCAGAGAGACGCAGGAGAGAAGGCGTGGTGCACATCCCACAAAGAGGAATTTTTTAGAGTAATTCGACAGGAGAGCGCTGGAGTCATTGCAACGTGGAGAGAGTTGATTGAAGGGAAAGGAGTTGCTGTAGATTTGTATTTCAATCCTATCACAGAGTTCCAAAATCCAAATAGAGAAGAGAATTCCTTTTTAATTACTTTTGGCTTTGAAAATATGATTCTTGAACAAGATGCAGCTTCCAGCCTGAGCCATATGGGACATTGGTTTTATAAGGATTATAAACTCTAGCTGGTTGGACTGAGGAGTTTGAATTTATCAAGGTATAAACCTGAAGGTATTTTATTTTTCTACTAGTTGCTACCAACTGTGCTCTGCCAAATCACCCAATTTTTCTACAGATGAGTGGTCATCCTGTGTGATACCTCAGCTTGATTCCATAACTTGTTAGTCACTTTCAGTTATAAAATGGTCCCACGTGGGTTACAAGACATAGTCCTTAGTGTTTAAGAACTTGTATTCAGGGGCGCCTGGGTGGCTCAGTCGTTAAGCGCCTGCCTTCGGCTCAGGTCATGATCCCAGGGTCCTGGGATCGAGCCCCGCATCGGGCTCCCCGCTCCGCGGGAAGCCTGCTTCTCCCTCTCCCACTCCCCCTGCTTCTCCCTCTCCCACTCCCCCTGCTTGTGTTCCCTCTCTCGCTGTGTCTCTCTCTGTCAAATAAATAAAACCTTTAAAAGAAAAAAAAAAAAAGAACTTGTATTCAATTCAGAGTCCCCCCACCCCCTGGGTGGGAGCACTGTGGCTCTGTGGTGCGTGGGGAATATGATCGGCTCTCTCTTTCCCATACCTCCTTCTTCCCTACGCTTATTCCTCTCATGTTCCACAGGAAGGAGGAACAGAAAAGTGTTATTTCCTAACGTGACTGCACAGGCCAAGTGGCCACCTTTTTTGTTGAGCAAAAGCACTGCTCCCTTACACGAACACCCCTCTATCCTGGTTTAGGTGACTGATCTGTCTCATGGTCCTGATCCCTAATGAGGCAGTTTGAGGCCTCCACTGGCCCCACAAGGGGAGAATCTATCCCTGCTATTTCCCCCGGCTTTGGTGGTTCCTTGAGAAATGCAACTGTATACGTCACCGACCCCCAGCGGCTGCTCTCGAATGTGTGAGTGTCTCTCCTCTGTGCTTTTCCCTCACCCGGCTAGCACTGGGGTGGATCGGCAGACCCAGAGGTTCGGCAGACACCCAACCAAAGAACAAGGTTCTAGTTTCCCTCGCTCTCTCAGCTTCTGAAAACAAGACCAGGCAAGTACTGCCCACAGGGGAGGAAAGATGAGCCAGCCTCTTCAGCCAAGTGTGTTGGTTAGCATGGACTCTGATGCAAGACTATCTGGGGTCCAGTCCTAACTTTATCATTTACTCGCTGGGTGTGCTGGTTATTTTCCTATTTTTCTATCAGCAATGAATCTATTTTTTCATCCTCTCTATGGCACCCCATGAAATTGGCCTAGTAGTCTACAAACTGCATTTGCAGACTCTTGCCGGGTGGGCTACCATTTTACAGATTGAAAGAAAAAAGGAAGGGAGACTTAACCCTCCTGCTTCCAGCTGCTGTCTACATCACTCCAGCGGCGGAGGACAGCTATAGCTCCAACCTAATTCTTCAGCATTCATGGCATCAGGCTTATCACACCCTCTCAGCAGCAACAATGCTAGTGCCCCCCCCCCCCACCTTCTTAATGAGTACCAGCTGGCTTTGCTCTTTTGTCTGCCTGAGTACCAACCAAGCCTTCCCACCTGCATGGTTGGCTGTGCCCCCACCAGAGCTCAGAGTACCGTACATCCATGCCTCCCACAGATGTCTGAGCAGCAGACCCTTAAAATTCCTCTCCAAGACTTACTCACTTGCCCCGCAGAATTTCCTCCTCCAAACTCCCAGCTTCTGGTAACACTTCCTCTTCCCTGTCTAGTAAGGGCTGAGTCCTCCCCTGAGAGAATCTTAATTAATTGGTCTTAGTTATGCCCTGGGATCAGGATTTTTAAACACACTATTATGCATCCAAGGTAAAGAACCATTGCAATAAGTCATTTAACAAATAGTGAGCAAAGTTTTATGCAGATGCATCCACATCTTACCACACTAGTTCTCTAAGACCATCAGCACATTGGCAAAAATGTTGTTCACAGGTAAGGTGGAAGCAAGGATGGCTGTGTAATTAATTCTTAAAGTCAGAAGGTAGTTATTGAAATTTCACATGCCCAGCACTATATTGGGTACTACTCAGGACACAAAGAAGTGAAAGACATGGTCTTTGACCATCAGGTAACTTTAATTTAGTTAGAGAAATCAAGATTAATACTCATGGAAAAAGAAAGAAAGAATTACACAGAGACATAAGACAGTAATTGGCATGAAAACACAAACTACAACAGGGATAGTTCAGTTTAGTGTTAAAAACAATCCTCTTGGGGCACCTGGCTGGCTCATTTGGTGGAGCATGCCATTCTTGATCTTGGGATCATGAGTTCGAGCCCCATATTGCAGCTAGAGATTACATTTAAAAAATTTTTAAAAACAAAAATACAGGGGCACCTGGGTGGCTCAGTCGTTAAGCATCTGCCTTCAGCTCAGGTTGTGATCCCAGGGTCCTGGGATCGAGCTCCGCATCGAGCTCCCTGCTCAGCAAGGAACCTGCTTCTCCCTCTCCCACTCCCCCTACTTGTGTTCCCTTTCTCACTTTGTCTCTCTCTGTCAAATAAATAAATAAAATCTTTAAAAAAAATACAAAAACAATCCTCTCTCCTTCAAATCTCACTAAAGCAGGTGAACACACTTACCTCCACCTACAGGTCTCAGACCCTCTCCATCGGAATCACCAGGGTCATTTCTATGTTAAGATTCTCAAGCCCCACCCCATTGTCTCTGACTCAGAGGAGCCTAACAATCACATTTTAACTCTCCAAATGATCTCAGTAGAGGTGGTTTCCAACCACACATAGGAAAAAACTCCATCCCATTACTCTATCCCATTTTTCTAGCAAGCAGTGCCCTGCCTCTGGGATCCAGGCATCAGGCCTCCCAGTCCATTGACCCCCTACCCTTGCCTGAGCTCCTGAGTTCTTTGTTATAAATTATCTTCAGTACCAAACTGTTCCTTCAAGACTTGACTAAGAACTCTGCACTGATCCCAGCTCTAATTTCTGTTCTTACCTAATTATTGCTGACCTTTGATTCTACCAAGCCCACCAACTCCTAGGGCCTTTTCCAATATGTCTTACCTGCCCACCCCCAGCCTTCCCTCCATGTTCCTAGTATGTCTCTGAAGCTCACAGCAAGGATCTTCATGACATATGGGCTTACAACATCTGAGTTTCTGGAAAGTGGAACTTACTCTATACCTTGCAATTTGGAAGACAGTAAAACTAATTGGCTGTCACTGCCACCAAAACCCATAGCCTTAGATTCATCAATTGAGAGCTTTGAACTAATTGGCTGAAAGCAGGAATGCATATTCAATTATAGAAATTACCGACTTAAACCTCTTCCTTATTGGAAAGGAAAGTAGAAAGAGTATTAATAGGCTTTGTGCAGTTCTGAATAATAATAATACTACCTATGTGTGAGAGTTTATGGTTCACAGAACTTTTCATATGTCTTAACTCTGTTGACCCCTTTAACAACTTTGTAAGGGAGGCCATGACGTCATTTTCATCCCCACTTTATGACTGAGGAAACTGAGGCCCTAAGGCTAGCTTTGGAAGACTATGACCCTGCAAAAGACTCTTTGGTCATTAACTAGCGTTCATCAGGGTTCACATAAGTCTACAAAAGGAATAAGGACCACCAAGCACGTGTCAGACATTTTACATATATTATCCTTGTCCTCTTCCCCTGCCTCATTCCTCCTCACCCCAATGGCTTTCCCACTATTTCTCCAATGCGCCAGACACCTCCCGCCTCAAGACTGTTACTCTTGTTGGTCTCTCTGCCTGGGATGAGCTCCCTCCAGCTACCTGCAGGACTGGATCTCTTCTTTACTTCCTTCCAGCTTTTAGTCAAATATTCCCTTCTCTGTGAAACCTTTCTTGACCAACCTACTTAAAATTCCAATTCCCCACCACCAATCCCTACCCCTTTACTGCTGTTTTTTTCTCCATGGCACATATCACCATCTGACACAATATTCATGTTCTTTATTGTCTGTCTCTCCCACGATAGCATATAAACTTCATGAGCATAGATCCTTATCTGCTTTGTTCACCGCACAAAGTAGGCAGTCAATAAAGATTTGTCCGATACATTATATCATCTAACCCTTCAGCATCCCTGCAAGATAAATGTTATTAGTTCCACTTTAGAGATGAGGAAACTAAGACAAAGAGAGTTTAAGTGATTTTTCCTAAATCTAGAGTTGCCAGTTTTAGCAAATTAAAACATAGGATGCCCAGCGAGATCTGAATATCAGGAAACCAAAAAATAAATTTTTTTAAATATAAGTATGTCCTATGTAATATTTAGGGCATAGCTTATAGTGAAAATCTGAAAATTTATCTGAAATTCAAATTTAATTGGGCACCCTGTATTTTTATCTGACAGCTTTACCAAAATCGCACTACAAGCAAGAGACAGAACTGGGAATCCCACCCAGGTTTCTTTGACCACAAAGCCCTGCCACCATCTCTCATTCTGCAAAAAGAGGTCAGACAAAGACAGATGTATCTATCCCCACAAAGACTACTGATGAAGAAAGCGCCTTGACATGCCTTGCCAAAAGTTTCGGTCATAGTCTCTGATACAGCTGTACCTATTCAAGGGGTAAAAAAGCCCACTTCCTTCTCCTGGGCTGTCAGTCTTATAGCTTTCATAAGCATTAAATTAATTTAAAAACCTAGAGCCTCTCAATGGAATTACAGTCCTCTAATTCAGTTGTCTGTTACTTATTCTGTATTAATAATCCCATTCTATGACCAGCCATTGGATATAGAGGAGTTGATCTCATAAAATTTTAAAGTAAACCTGTTTCATTCCCAGGAGGGCCCAGTGTGACAGAACCTATTACAGAAGATTGACAAGAAAATATTTGGGTAGCCAGGACATTCCCTGGAGCAGCATAAGATATTTAAATGATTTACTTGCAGTGAGGTGATACTTCTAAGAAAAGAATGGCTGGCATAAATAAACTTTTTTCCTGTGGATAAGATAGCCCTCAACCAATCATGTAGGGAAACTAACCAAATCTAATGGTGTTTAGCTTCATCATCCCTCATTTAGATTTTCATTAGCAAGTATTTTTCCTCACCATTACCAGATATCATCATTTCCTAAGTATGAAGCTTATTTTAAACGTGAAGCATTTGGAATCTTAGAAAGAGCAAAGTTTAGATCTTATGATCTTTTGGAGAATTTTAGGGTCCCAGGGTGTTTCTGGGTCTTCCCTATGTAGACTTGGCTCTAACCAACGTGCTTAATAAATCACAAAACTCTGCACAGACCCAACTGAGCTAGGATTGATGCACAGAGGACTTGGGAAGACATTCCTCATGTCAAGCAGAGGGTGGGGTGGCCTGTAAGGCACCTCCTGTAGAATTAATCACATCTTTCTCTTTTTATGAGCCCAAGAATTTGTTCCACAGATGCTAGTTTACTGTGAAGACATTTAAGTTATTCCTCAAGGTAAATTACAAGTTCAGAACCTCTCGTGAACTATATTTTATTAATTCTCAGAACATTTCTGGTAGCATATAAAAGATGTAGTAGTTCTTGTCTTCCTATATTTCCTCAACTTCTTCTAAAAGCATGTGTGCATACGATCTCTCTTTCTCACACACACACACACACACACACACACACACACACACACACACACTATTTATACACAAAACCCAGCCTGGCCAATCTAAGCCCTCATCCCCCTCCTCAAGATGATTGTTCAGGGATGGGCATGTGACCAGAAATGGACCAATCAGAGCCTTTCCTTGAGATTATCTAATTGATGCTAGCAAGGGCGGCCTCTAGAACAATATAAGCCCAAGGCTAATGATAATTATAATTTCTTGCCATGGGAAGACACCTGTCTGCCACGGCAAAGAATGAAACCAAGCAAAGACAGGCTGCACAGAGAAAGAGAGAGGGTCCTAACAAAATGAAGTCCCCTGGTCCAGTCCCAGGCTCCAAAACTGTCCATTTCTTCCTCAAGCTCTTGCTTCAGACTCCATAAGCTGACCCAGAATCCTTCCAATAAAAGCCTTTTATTCCTTTAATGTAATCTATTTTGACCTAAGTTTCTCTCACTTGCCACCAGTGGGATCCAGATTAATATATAAGGAGAAAATACTATTTCCATTTTATAAATAAGAAAAATTAAAGTACCACAGGTTATGTGGCTTAGCTCTAACTGCAAATATAACATTAGACTTTGAAATTGCTGCTATTCATCTGAAAACTAATACCTGCAACACACCTCTCCTATAGCAGTGACTTTCAGTCTTTTACAATTCACTGTAAAAAAAAAACTCATTTTACACTGTGGTCCAGTATATACAATATGTGTGTGTATGAAACAAAAATTTCACATAATACTTACCCTTATTAAGTGTGATGCACTCTTTTATTCTCTATTCTATTTCATTTTTTCAAATGCTGTTTGTGACCCACTAAATTGATTTCACCTCCTACTAAGCTGATTTTGCAACCCACTAGTGGATCCAAAATTGTAACTGTTTAAAAAAATTATACTATAGCCCTTTTCACAATATATTGCTAATTAAATAATCTTTCTCCCCACTATAAATTTCCCTTAGGTGAAACTCTAGAATATGTGGATTAACTTGTATATTCATTTTGACTTTAGCATATGTAAATTCCAAGTCATTCCTACTAGGATGATTAGAAAAAGAGAATATTGGGGGATGGAAGGAGAAGGAAGGAAGGTAGTGGAACCTAAGAGCAGGTTTTTGCCATTAAGCCATCAGAGAGAGAGGGAGTGAGTTTATATAATTCCAACCGGGCCTTAAGTCACCCCCTTTGTCTATCCATCTCATCACAAGTTTAATTCAAATCAGAGTTCTTGGTTTTCCCTCCTCTTCCTTCTCCTCTAGCCTTCTGGTCTCATTCTGGCACCACCATTGACCAGAATGTTCAAACTTAAAGATCATTCCCCAAACTACACTCTGACTTCAAAATATATCCGAAGTCCAACCAGGCCTTCCACCAAGAGCACTCAAATTAGACCACATCATCGTTCACTTGGACTTCTTTGATAGCCTCCTAATCCTCATCAAAAATCCACTCATTCCCCCACAGTCCAGTCTCCATAGAGCTGCCAGAGTGATCTTTTAAAAATCTGAATCAGATCATGTTACTCCTCACTTAAATTCCTCCAACATCTTCTCCTTTGTATTTAGAACAAAATCCAAACATCTCATTATGATTCCCTTTTATGTCTCCAAATTCATGCTTCCTCAGTTTTTCACCTCATCAGGCTCCTGCCTTCTTGCTATTGAACACACCACAGTCCTTCCTACCTCAGGACTTTTCTACTCCCTGTTCCTTTCAGCTAAAACATCTTTTCCCCAGATCTTCTCACTTTTTTTTAGGTCTCTGCTCAAATTTCATGTCCTCAAAGAAGCCCTCCTAAAGTAGCTCTGGCCTCCTAGCATTCTCTGTTATCTTCCCCTGTCCTATTTTCCTGCATTGCACCTACCTCTACCTTAAATTATATTATGTATGTGTTTATTTGTTTAAGGTCTGCCTCCCTCACTAGAATGTAACTTCCAGGAAGGCAGGTATTTACCACTGACTCCCTGAAAAGACCACCAAAATGAGCTGTTGATCAAGCAAAGCCAAGTTTATTGCTTGCACCAAAGGAATCCAATGCCTTGACAAGTCTTACTAGCATCTCAGAAGGGAGAGGTGAAAAGCAGGTATTTTAAATTTGGGGAGTTTCATTTAGGACAAGAATTTCAATGCAGGTATCCTGATTAGAGCGGAGTAAAGTTTGTGATAGAAGAGTTTAGGATTCGTGGGCTCAGTGGACAAGGGTTTTGAAGAGATCCTTAAAGGGTAAACAGTATTGGATAAGCTAGTCAAATATTATTCTGAGAAAGAGCTATTATTACCCTCATGAGACCTGATTTACTAACCTGTTATTCTGATGGGAAAAAATGGACTTCCACAAGTTCCTGAAATAATAAATTTACAGTAGTTTCCCATTATACAAACAGGAGACATGTTCCAACACCACAGGTGGATGCCTGAAACTGGGGATAGTACTGAACCTTATATATACAATGTTTTTCCTATATATACATACATATGATAAAGTTTAATCTATAAATTAGGTACAGTAAGATAATAACAATAATAACTAACAATAAAATAGAACAATTATAACAACCTACTGTAATAAAAATTACATGAATGTGGTCTCTCAAAATATCTTATCATACTGTACCCACACTTCTCCTTCCTGTGATGATGAGAGATGATAAAATGCCTACATGAGGAGATGAAGCGAGGTACATGACGCAGGCAACATGACTTCACGTAAGGCTACCATTGACTTTCCAATGATAAGTTAGAAGAAGGATCATCTGCTTCTGGATAAAACTGAATTGAAACCACAGAAAGCAAAACCATGGATAAGGGCGGTCTACCGTATTCACAAATTAATCTTTCTGGACAAAAATTTTCTGGGATAGTAAAGTCATCTCTTTTTTTTTATTATTTATTATTTATTTATTTATTTATTTGAGAGAGAGAGAATGAGAGAGAGCACATGAGAGCGGGGAGGGTCAGAGGGAGAAGCAGACTCCCTGCCGAGCAGGGAGCCCGATGCGGGACCTGATCCCAGGACTCCAGGATCATGACCCGAGCCGAAGGCAGTCGCTTAACCAACTGAGCCACCCAGGCGCCCCCATCTCTTTTTTTTTTAAGATTTATTTATTTGTTTGAGAGGAGAGAGAGAGTAGGAGAGAGAAAGAGAGGGTGCAGGGGGAGAGAATCTCAAGCAGACTCCTCGACGAGCATGGAGCCCGGGGCGGGGGAAGGCAAGGAGCTCAACCTTATGACCCTGAGATCATGATCTGAGCTGAAATCAAGAGTGAGACACTTAACCAACTGAGCCACCCAGGCACTCCAGATAGTAAAGTCATTTTAATGCAGTCTTATTTCTTAATCCTATTAAGCTGTATAGCTATTTATGGTTTTATATATAGGAATCTCATTTATCTGAGTTAATAACATAAAGTGCTTAGGACCAGGCCTGCACATAGTAGGCACTCAACAAATGTTTACTGCTGTTATTCTATAGTTGTGGTAAGTTTCTTTCAGGTGCACAGTAAATGTTTGTTGAATCGGTTAATTAATTATTATGGTTGGGAAAACAGAACAGAGCTAAATCAAACATGAGAGATAGAAGCCACTGATGATATGGTCTGCTATCTCCTTATGGGCTCTGGCATGGCATTATTATCAGCAAAGATACTGGGAAGAATGTCAGAGAGAAATTCTCTGCTATAATGAGCTAAGTAGATTAAATGAAGACTCCCCAGTAACTGTCTCCACATCAAGGATCCTTGTGCTGTGGACCTTGGTGGGACCCCACGATGGAATCAGAAGTTAAAAATATAAAAAGGTGAAATTGTTGAACTGTCATGTGGAAGATCAGACACACAATAATTGGGCCCTTCCATGCATCTACAGCAAAGCAAACAACTTTCCCTATGTCTCGTTGAAACTGCAGGCAAAGAGAGATTCTGAAAGTTTTCTACTAAGCAAGGATGGTGAATGGAAATTGATTTTGCACTAATAATAATGTAAGATGTGCAAAATGCTATACATAGGGTCAAGTATAATTTTTCATAGTTGAAAATAAGACTCTCATACCAATATAAACTGAGCACCTGTCAAAGATTTATTAACTCATTAATGAGGGAGGCAGTAAGTAGGTAAATTCAGTCCAGAGAGCATTTTGAGGAATGGGGTATTTATAGGCATTTAAAAAGAAATGTTAGAATTAGATTGCAAGGTTAGATACAAAAAGGATTAATGTTCCACAGGTCAATAAAAACCATGACCTTTGGGGTCATCGTTGCTACCAGACAGAAATTATTTGCATCTCTGCCATACGAGATTTACAAGCTAACATGCAACTTCACAGAATTTGAGCCCTTAATTAATAGTAAACAACAAAGTCAAGCAAAGGCACATCCCCAAGATAATTATTCTTAAGTGGCCTTGTTAGACAATGCTCCTATATGTCATGGTAAGACATGCCTGATTTCCACGCTTTGAAGAAGTTTTCATAACAATATTCTCTTTACTTTATGTGCTTTTTTAAATTTTCATGAGTTTCATTTCCATAGATGCCATTACTTTCCATAGCTTTCACAGATTCTATCTGGATCACCAACTCTATTGTTCCCATAATGTGTTATGGTGGAACACACCATAACAGAGAAATTTTTTTATTTGTTGAGCTTTTGTCCATTTGGGGAGAACATCAGCTTCATGATTGAAAAAGAATCATTGGACTTAGTGCTTGTCTCCTTCTTCAGACTGCAGGCTCCTCAAGGCTAATACCTGGTCAGTTCAAAAACATCAGCATGGCATCTGCTATACATTTCTACTCTCTAGTAATGCCTGATACACACAGGAAACATGCTCAATAATGATACCTAGACAAATGAATGAATGTAATTAAAGCAAAAATAAATTGTTCTCCTTAATCAGGAAAAAGTTACAAAGTTACATAACAGTATAATACATAGGTTCAGGTCAAGAAGGAGTTTTATATGACAAAGGTGCAGTTCTGCTGGCTTTTAGGACAAACAGAAATCAGCCTATAAGGAAAAGACTTTGGGGTAAGGCAAAGATTGTTCCAATGAGCATTTAGCCCAGAAGATACTCTTTTCTTCTACCTAAAATGACTGTAGTCTGTAAAATCCCAACCACCATACTTAGGGATGGCTCTGAAAATAGTGCTGCATTCGAGAGCTGATTCTCCCGGTTTCTGGGGGATTTTCTGTCATTAAGGAATTTTCCCAGTAGCTGTAAAGAAGAGAAATTATAATAGAATTATGTGTTTGTTATATTTTTCTTATGTTTTATTTAGGAATTTGAAATGGCTTCAAATAAAAGATACAGAAAAAGGTAATATTTTTTTGGTGGAAAAATGTCATAAAGAAAGGAAAATAGGTACCTTTACCAGAAACCTAGCCTTGAGCATCCTGGTAGCCAAAGCAAGAGAGAAAATTTTACAACTTGCATAAATCCTATTTTCTAATAAGGGAAAATACCAGAAGAGAAGTTTTTCACTAGGACTGAGTTATACAAATAATTTACTTTGCAAACTATTATATAGGGGCACTAGATAGTCAAAGCCTTCAACACAAGTTTTACAAAAGATGAATTTCTGCTCTTTATATTTTTATGTTTCTGGTATTACTGCTTACTAAAAGCTAAGTCCACATTACAATATCACATATAGGCAGTATATCCAGATATGTAGCATTTGGTTGGTCGAGCCAGATATAAAGGTATAAGTTAGAGAATTTGCAGAAATGAAGCTGGAAAATCTTTTGGTTTTCAGATATCAATTATTTGATGCGCACTTTGACCAAAGCTATGTAAGCAGGCAATTCAAGACTGAGATATAAATGTTAAAAGAGCGGATATACATCCTACTAATCTTTGTATTCTCTTTGTCCTGCATGATGCCTGGCACGTAATAGGGACTCAATAAATACTTGACTGAATGGTGTTCCATAATGGAGAGCAGCCAGAGGGCCAGGAAGCAGCAAAGATGGCCTTGAAGAAAGGACTCCCATCCAGATCTGGGCAGGAGAAGGGTCTCCTCTTTGCCTGTGTCAGTGAATCTAATACACCTCTTCAGGTTCAGGACTTACTGAAGTTATGCTGTGATACTTTTATCCATACCTTTAGTAATAGATGTAAGTTACAGTTCAAAACCTCCATATAGCTTATTCCTTAATAGGAGTGTAGTTCTTGTGAACAAATCCTTTGCTGTTCTTAGGAAAGTGATTAAAAAAAAAAAAGATTTTTCTCTTTAGCTGTACATGGGAGTCCAATGGATGGATCTACGGTATTCTAGCACCCTAATCCGTGGAATGGGGAATGCAGGCTCACAGCACTGGGGTTCTTGTGCGTGCAACCATGGTAACACCAAGATCAAGGTGATTCCAGTGACCCATTTCAAAAAATGATATGCCAGACAATCAAAGCCATTGTCCCAGGGGCTTCCTGTGTTTTCCCTAGTCTAACCCATCCTGTACATGTGCACAAGTCTGATTTTCTGGAAATATCCTTTGATCATGCTGCCCCTTTGCTCAACAACATTCCATGTTGGGGGAGAGAAAACAAACCCCCACAAGGGAGTTGAGACCCGGAGGACAATGAGGACATCCCTCAAGGACCATCCCACTGTTGGGTCTGTGCCCTGATTAAGCATCCGGTAAGCCCTTGGACCACAGATCGACCAGAACACAGACCAAGCCCTTTGGGACAGTAAAGAGTGGTTTCAGAAAACATTCTGTTGTGTGTCTTCCTGCTCTATCTCATTCTCAAACATTCTGGAGGGGCAGAAAAGGCAGGGTCTTCCTGGGAGTGTATCAACTTGATGAACACATCAATGATGAAAATGCTGTCCATTTGTAGAGTAATTACAGTTTCCTATATAGTCAGCACCCCACCTTGTGGATCCTAAGACAGAAATCCAAAGCAGTGCTTCTCAAACTATTGCTGGCGATGAACCACTTTAGTTTTCTGTTTCCAATCCATTCCAGACCAACACTTTTGTAAAATAATGAATTGTTTCTTTGTTTCATTTCTATAATAAAGATGTACAAAATATAAGCCCACATTTTTTATTATTAGATTTCAACAGATCAAAAAATATCCTCAAATTGCTTTAAAAGCTTCCAAATATTTTCTGTCAAACTCTGGACTTGTCATATACCAGTAATATTCAAGAGCTGGCACCAGGCAGGTAAAAACTCCAAATAGCACTGGTCTAAACAGTGTGCTGGAAATCCTCTTAGGACACCAGACAAACTCCCTTTCTTTTCCATTCTGGGCACTATGCTTGAGAAAAAGTCAATTTTGTGCAAGAAACACAAAATTCCTAATGAATTTTTTAGGGGCGATAAGAACATATCAATAAATCACATGGGTTTTATGACATAAATCCAGCTTATACATCATGTCAGTTTCACTGACCTATACCTATCACTGCATTATCGAGGAAAGGCCAGTCCTTGGGAAACAGGTGATTTGGTTTCCAGGGTTGTATTAACAGTTAATTCCAATTACCATACTAGCAATCGGAGAGAGTGTGAACTTATTTAAGAATGGCACATGCTTAGATCTAAGGCGATTCCCAAAACAAAAGCGTCCATCCATTCCAAAAAGAAGTCATCCTCTTCTTCCCCTCCTTGCTTTGAGTCTGAGATACTCTGGCCATTTCAACATTCATACCATGAGCGGGAAACATTTTATGTTCCCATCCATAAAAGATAATCCAAACTGTTCGGCATATTTTATTTTCCTTCAGCAGGTAGAAGAGCCTGGGCATGCTTCTAATAATCCATTAGTTTCTTCTAACTAATCCATTAGTTTCTTCTAAACTAATAATCCATTAGTTTCTTCTAACACACACTGGAACAACTCTCCTCTGTTTACCAAACTGTTTTCTCTTCTTCTTGGACTACTTTCATTCCTCCTTGCAGTTAGGTATGGTCTCAGGACAAGGTTCTGGATGACAGTGGATAGAAGAGATGCATGGTGCACCTCGCAGCCTGCCCCCTAAGAACCTCCCATGCCTGGTCCTTCATACTCTTTTCCTCCCTTCAGCAAGCTTGGGAGCCTCATGCTGAAGCTGCAGGAACCACAAACTGGAGGAGCCAGGGTTCCTGAACCAGGGCTTGGAGGAGACTCTCCCCAGTCAGGAACATTCACTCTAGACATTAAGTGAGAGAGAAATCCAACATGGCGTTATGCCATTGAGATTTGGTGGTTTGTGTATTAGAGCAGCTGATGTTACCTTCATTTATATGCCTTCATAATCAAAGATACCAACTATTTTTCTCCATCCTTGTGCAAGGTTGGCCAGTGAATTAGAATGTCTTTATGTACCAACTCTTGTCACAATCCATTGTACGGGCCTGCTCTGTATCTCATCACTTATTCAAAATTATCTATCGAGTACCTACTGTGTGTCTTCATTGGGTACAAGTATCATATCTAAGGGTCCCTTAAAATGAGACCCAAGAGGAACAATTCTTCAAATTCTGTTTTAAAGTGACTCAGTTTCAAGCTATAATTATAAAGCAGAATGTACCTGTAGACACTTTAATGTCCACCCTCTTCCCCCGATCTACATCCCCCCCACCTCCACCCCTGTGTACCTGTGTGTCAAAGCAGAAGAAGAGTTCAGGCTCTTGCTGAGCTCTTGCTCACCCTCAGTTCGGATCAAGAATTTCACAAGAACTTCAATCTGGGAGGATATCGCTTCCATGGTGCTGGTGACAACAGAGAGACACAGGGAGGGAGAATGGCTTGCCCCTGTGAAATGAAAGATTTTGATTCTTTTTTTAGGTGATCCCCTCTTCTGGGTCCGCAAGTGACTCTCACGGAACACTGTTAAGGCTGGCTTGCTTCTCGTTAGTGTTTCAGGGCACTGAGACAGAGCTTAGGAGAGAGGGCCCCAGCGTTTGACCGCATATGTGAGTATGCCATTCCAACTTCTAGACTTGGATGGAATTTACCTGTATTCTTTACTCCTAATTCAACTCCCCAACAGGCAAGCCACACCCCCGTCACATCTCATCATGCATCCACCTCTCAGCTGCATGCTCTGCAGTCTTTGCAAAAAGTTTAATCGTTTTGTATGAACCCTCCCACACAGCTGAGCAGCTCCCTCGCGCACCATCAGATTTGTTTACTTGAAATGGAAAGTTGGGATTTGCAAATCTATTTTGATTTGATTTTTCGTAAGTAAAAAATTAAGCTTAGATGAATATAACCCAGGATATTTTATTCTTTCCTGCACCTCCCATCCAACCTATGGTCCTATTTCTCCAAGGAAAGATTTGTTTATTGTCCCACTGTCCCACCCAGACTACTCCCTTCTTCACTGTTTATAAAAACACTGCTGGGAAATTAAAACAAGAAATGCTCTTTTCCAAAGACACTGAAGCATATCTGAGCTTAGGCAAATGACGTTGTTTTCAATGATATTGGAAACGTGGAGCTGAGTTCTGTGCTGTGCGACCGTGTAAATGGTTAATTGTGATGGTGGAGATGATGAAGCCATCCACTGACCTGTCAGAAAAGAAAAACAAAAGAAAACCTTCAGTCTGCTGACCACAGACACAGCTCGGGGACCAATGCTCGCTCTGAATATGGATTTCAGGACACTTCCAATCACCCTCCATCTGCAGGATTTAAGCCCCCAAGGCCAGAACCATCTATTTTTCACATTTGATTTGGGCTGGGACCTGGGGCTGAAAGCAGATCTCATTCCCCCTTCTCCTCACTACCCTCCCCTGCGCCTCTGTAGCTCTGTTATTTCTCCTATTAATATCTCATCAACATCGGGCAGGTGCTTCCTGTACGGAGGTTCTTCATTAACAAGTTGTCAATGGGACAGAGAGTCAGATCCCCACTGCTGAAGGAAATTGGCATGAGAGCGGCGGGAGGAGGCCTGAGAACATCCTGCATGACAACTACACTTTCTAGTGGGGCTGTGTTTTCCCAGCAAACTTAAATTTGGATTCACCTATCTGACTTCTGAAAACTTTCCTGGAACTTCCTCCTTCAGCAAACATTTGTTCTCAAATTAAATCTATTTTTATGCTCAATGTAATATCTGAATCAGCAGTTTTTAAATACTCAATATATCTTTAAATGCCAACAGACAACAAGTATAGCAGGTGTTTAATTGTGGTTTAAAGATCCACATTGTTCACATTTTACAATCACAATTAAAATTAAGCAATAACACCAAAGGAGTTCCGGTATACAGCAATAATACTTACCCGTATAGCGAAATTGATAAGGATCCAGATATAATGATGCCCATTGTAGTAACCCTGTGGTGACTGATTGCTATTCTGCTGTTAGCAAACAACCAAGAAATACTTTATTTTTTCAGAATTATCAATTTGTTTCTAGGGTATGTGAACAATGGAAACCTTAAGGGAGAACGCAATAGTTAGTGAGGTATTAAAACAGTTATATAACTAATAAAAACACTAAATCAACTTAGATATGCAGCAGTGTGTCATTTCCATTTTAATAAAAAAGTACATTATTCTCTTCCCGAAATTACAAAATTTTATTTTTTTTTACTCTGTGCCAACATATTTGGAAAGTTAAAAAGTCATAAATCTACGGTTTCTGGAATTGTCATTTATGTGATTCTCCAGTCCTTAAAAAAGATAGAATAAAAACAGGCATTTTCATAAAACAATCGATGTGAAAAATTATTTGCATTCACTGCTTGTGATTTTTTTCTTGGCGAGGTTGGAAGGGGGAGCACAGGGACTTATAAATAAAACACATTTGATTTTCCTAGCCTCCCTGTATGGTGAGCATTAAGATCTCTAGATGTGCCTGCTCAAAAGGCAATGTGCGGAGATGCTTTATTGGGAGAAGCCTTCACATTCTTCACACAGTGACAAAGGCCCAGGCGATGGGTCAGACTCCTGGTCAATGAAATCCAGTTACCGGCCAGATGGGAGACAACTGCCTAACGTGTGCATTTTTCTTCTCTGAAAAAATAAAAGCAGGCTTACCAACAGGGGCCACAGGATGGTTTCCAAGCACCCTTGAAAATTCCCATGAGTTTATTACCTGGGTTGCTAGTGAACACCCTCCCACAGGAAAGAGCCAAAGTAGCTCTTGAAGGATCTAGATGTAGAATTTTAGAACTGCAAGATCATTTGAGAAGACCTGAAGAAAAAAGGTCAGAACTAGAAAGGACCTTTGAATCCATCCAGGGCACTGAGTCGTATTTTTTCACCAAAGTACCCTGGAGCACTGGTCTTTGCCTGCCTGAACATTAGTATCCCACAGAGAGCTTTTAAATGTATATATATATTTATATATGTATAAATATATATATACATATATATGTATAAATATATAAGTGTGTGCGTGTGTGTGTGTGTGTATTGATGCTTCACTCTGGGCCAGTTAAAACCAAATCCCTAGGACAGGGCCTGGGTGATTCTGACACATGAATGCACATCACCAAGAAACTTGGGGGTGGATCCCTTTGCCTTAAAATTTATGCACATTACAATTTGATTCAATAAAGCATTTTTGTTTTATTAATTAATTATATAGATTTCCTTTTCTCTAAATATTCGGGTTCAATCAATGAACCAAGAAAATGTGCCATATTCCCCCTGTGACTTGCTCTACACCTGAGAGTGTTAAGAATACCAGAAAAGTAAGGATCTGACTCATTGTGTAAACGAAGAAACTGAGGCTCAGAAAAGTAAAGTCCTTTGGGATTTCTGACGATACTCTACCATCTGCTCCTTTGTACCATATGTAAAGGGCAACTTAGTGATGAAATACTCTGGATTCCATTCAAAAGAACATAAGGAAATATGAAATGGCTGGAAAGTCTGATAAGAGAACACGCTAACAATGGCAGTTACGATTTACTGAGCCCCTGCTAAATATCAGAAATTTGCATATTCATGCATTCATTCAACAAATTTTATTGAATATTATTATAGGACTAGCACTGATCTAGCCACCTGGGGATACCACAGATATCAACACGAGACATGATCCCTGATTTCTTGGAACTTCAGGCTCCTAGGGGAAACCAACATTCACCCAGAGTCACAGTAATAAGAAATAGGTAGTAAGAATAACTAAGACCTGTGATAAGTGCTCTGAAAGGATTTTGGTTTCGTGAGAACAAAGAAAGATGATCTATGGAGGAGACTCGGGAAAGAAAGGGACACCTGAGCTGAGAGCATGAAGAGCAAATAGGAGTTCATCAAATGGTGGGGGATGAGAGGGTGAGGAAAGAGCATCGCTCACAGAGAAAACAGCATGTGCAAGCGTCCTGTGGTGAGAGAAGGCAAAGCACTTTGGAAGACTTGGGAAAGGGTTAGAGTGGCTGGAACAGAAGGAGACTGGAGGGGCAGGCTAAGGCCCGGCATTTATTAGATCTAATCTTTGTAACAATCTCACATGGAGGGTGTTTTGGATTCCATTTTATACATGAGAAAACCAAGGCCCAGAGTTTACATAACATAATCCAGGGTCACATCACTAGTAAGTGGCTGAGTGGAAATCAAGCATATCTGCTTTCCTGGATTATCCCATTTTATTCCCTGCCACTGCTCAAAAATGCTCAGAGTATTCAA
Source organism: Mirounga leonina (assembly GCF_011800145.1). Lineage (NCBI taxonomy): Eukaryota > Metazoa > Chordata > Mammalia > Carnivora > Phocidae > Mirounga > Mirounga leonina. The sequence continues at coordinate 24,296,910 of NW_023270268.1, forward strand.
AGATCTTTAGAGATTGCCTATCATGCCTCCATGTGGGTAATGTGTCCCTTCTGCATCACATCAATAAGCACCATGTCTAAGCAGGAGCTTAGACTGCAGAGTGGGCCAGTGTTGAATGGAATACAAGAGAATGAGCCAGAGTCAAAGAGCAGTGACAAAGAGAGGACCGCTACAGAAGAGCTAAAACAGCCAGTGCAATCCTAAAATCTATGTGGAATTTTCATATTGTTACAAATAACTTTTTTTGGTATCATTATGATGTTATTGGCTGCACTTAACAAAAAACTCATTTTTAAATGGTTTAAGCAATGAAGATATTTTCTTTTTTCATATAACATAAGCACCAAAGAAGGATGACTCCAGGGTTGGTTCATTCAGAGACTCAGTGAAACCATCAAAGACCAACTTTTTTCTGCCCTATTGTCCTTAGCTTCTTTTCCTCAATGAGCTTCCACAAGAAATTGGTCACAAGAAAGTTGCCACAGTTTAGGTTTCACCTGCAGGCAGGACAATGACCAGCCAGAAAAGGCCATTTTTTCCTGAAGTTTCCTCTTCCAGAGTGAGGAAACGTTTTCCCAGTGTCTCTGCACCAACAGACTTCTCCTCAGATCTCGGTAGCCAAAATTGGGTCACAGGCCCACCCCACACCATTAACTGTCTAGGGCAATGAGAAGACCACACGTGGCTTAGACCAATCAGGATTTACCCCCAAGGCGGGGATAGCGTCACCTGAAAGGTAAAACGAAATTGGAGGTCTGTTAACAAAAACGTAGGGGGGCTTAGTTGAGGTAATCCATAGTATAGTTTCCACTCTGTTGACTTGTTCAGAAGAAGTCCCACCTTCTGAGCAGCAGGAATTCAGTGACATCAGGTTCATCAATGGTGTTCCCAATCAGTTCAATGTGGTAAAAATAAAGCAATAAACAATGGGTAGGAAGAAGACAGTCTAATTTTGCATCCTGGATCTCTTCAGGTGAGAGGAAGAAGCGAAGAGCAAATCCTAGGCAGGGGCCAACTGTGGCAACTGTGAAGAAGTATCAAACCTGCAGGTGTATCCCGTGTCTAAGTTAACCCGCCACACATGAGGGTCAGCCACACATTTGGGCCAGCCAGCCCTAAACCCAAGGTGGGAGTTTAGATGATCTCAAGAGTCCATTATCAATTGGTGGGATGAAAATCATAGTGCAATCATTTGGCAAGTCTTTCTCTCTGCTTCCATCTCAGGGCAAGCTATAAACATTAATTACGAAAGATCCATGACCCTTGTGAGATGAGAGCAGGGCTAGAATCTCAACTGCCCATCACAGTTAGTTCTGAGGACAAACAGGCAGGCCACCTAGCACCTTTCCTGAGGTTCAGTGGCAAATGACATTGAGACTTAACAATGACTGCGTGACTCAGAAACCACTTTCAGACCCTAAAAAAAAAGAAAAGTCATATGCATCTGAGTTGCAAACAGGACCCCCAGCAAACCTGTAGTCAGGGTTTTTGTGTAATGTCACACCCCCTGTGCTCTTGCAAATATCTCCATTCAAACTCACTTTTTAATTCCTATAGGGTAACTCTGGAGTTTCTGCTAAACATTTATTTAAAAAAAAAAAAGTTAATCATCTATAGTGTAGCATGAAATAAAAGTAAAAGGTTTAGGGGTCAGATGTTGAGTAGAATATCACCTCTCCTCTTTCCTGTCTGGGTGACCTACTTGGTGTCTCCAAGCATCCACTTCCTCCTCTATACTATAGGAATTCTTCTGGTGGGGTTGTGAGGATGGAGTGAGATAATAACAATATGGTGCTACCGACAGTCTCTGACACACAGGAAGTACTCAATAACCACCAGGCTGTATGAGAGCAGAGAAGTCATGCCGTAGACAGCACACCAACAAGCAGGATCAGACAGCCACAGGACATGTGGGAAGAAATAAATGCTCAGGAAACAAGGATCCTAGGATCAGCAGATTCCAGGACAAAAGAGGTCTCAAGACAACATAGAAGTACTTTCTCATATTATACTCTAGGTATAGTGGAAACTTCTTGTTCCCCAGTAATTTAGGGAGGTTGACACCCTAGAAAACTTCTGTAGGTTCATTCTGTGCTTACAATATTGTAAACAAGCCCATCCCACAATGTGACATTTCTCGCCATTATCACTCTTTAAGTCCCCATTCATCCAACACACATTTATTGGGTGTGTACTATGGGACAGTAGCTGTAGAGGTGAGTTTAGGGCCCCATGCCTGGCATTTTACCTACTTAACAGTAACCCTAAAAATTAACTACTATTGACCCCATTTAAATGTGAGACCATCAGAAAGCCTGGGTATATCTCAAAACCACAGCTGGTGAGTTTTAGAGATCAGATTCGAACCCCCCGTCTATCTATGTATTACCACAAAAATGCTGCCAACAAACCACCCCAAATATCAGTAGATTAAACTTACATTCATTTATTCTTAGTAATCTGCAGGTCAGCAAAGGGCCATTTGATCCATGCTGGGCTTGATTCAGGGTGACTCTGCTCCCGGTGCCTACCATCTTTCTGGGAACATCAGGCTATCTTGGACATATTGTTCTCATGAGCATGGCAGACACCCAAAAGGGCAAATCCAGCTGCGCACGCACCTTTCAAACTTGGTTGCATCATCTACACTAAATTCCACTGGCCAAAGAAAGCTACAAGGACAAACCCAGGTAAGTCAGAGGAATATACTCTGGCTTTTAGTGACCAGAACTGCCAAGTCACATGGCAAAAGGGTGAAGAACTGGGGCCATTCAGGTAATCCACCAGAGTTTGAGTCTGATTTCCAAGCCTACACACTTTCCTCCATCCTGCCAGCCTCCCAACATAAGCAAATAAATACAATGCCCTATAAATCTCCAATAGAAATACATCGAAGATGCTGGGAAAGTATGGTGGAAGGGGCATGCCACTCAGCCAAGGGAGGCAGAGAAGAGGTACAGCAAACAGTGACTGCTGAAAGAATGTAACTATGCACCAGGGTCTCCTGACTGAGGAGCGGCACAGGCATGAAAATGCCAAGCTCTGGCCTCAGCAAGTCCATCCCAGTGGGGGAATCCTGGGGAATGGAAGAGGCTCTTGATGACTCAGATTAAACCAGGACACAAGCAACAACTAGAACTGAAACTCTCTGTGGTTTGCCTAAGCCAGGCATCAACTTGCTGGAGAGATGGACGTTATGATCAGTTAAACAATTTCATCAAACTTCACACTGTAACCCTTGGGCAAAACCAGGAATAATACTTCACTGGTAGGAGTTTAACAGCTAGAGGTGGGCCCAAAACTCTGACAGAAGAGTGGCATCCAGTGGCCAAGGGTTAATTTGCAATGAGCCACAGCTGCAGGCAGGCAGATGCGGCAGTTGCTGGCTAACCACACCCCAGTGGGGGTTCAGCAGACCACAAGAAGTGGCAGACACCAGCCTGCAAAGGAGAAGACTCAGCCAAAGACTAAGACAGAGGGGATCACCCTCCTCCTGGAAGAACACTTCAACCTTCTGAGTTTCCTTCACTCGTGGTGTTCCATTTTTTGGTTAGGGAGATGCATCTAAGACATGTGACATAATTAGGAAACAAGACCACTGAGTCTTGAATTACGTGACACTGATGCCAATCGCTGTGATGCCTCAGAACAGTGGTTCTCAAAGTGGACTGGCAGCATCAGCAGCCCCTGAGAACTTACTTCTAGTTCGACCCCAGATCTCCTGAATTAGAAGCTCTGATGCAGGAGCCCAGCCATCTGTGTTTCCACAAGCCCTCCAGGTGATTCTGAGAACCACTATGTCAGGCCACGAGGCAGAGGTTCCATAGCTTCAGCTGGACCTTGAAGAAACTAGAAAAGGGGAGAGACTTTGTGTAAATCAACCCAGAAGGCAGAGCAGCAGGAATGAGAGTGACCCACTTAAGGACCACATAGGTGACTGCCTGAACAGAGGACAGGGTGATTCGGAGTGGTGGACAGAAACAAGATTAACTATAGGATGCCTGGGCAGCTCAGTCGTTAAGCGTCTGCCTTTGGCTCAGGTCATGATCCCAGGGTCTTGGGATTGAGCCGGCATTGGGCTCCCTACTCGGCGGGGAGTCTTCTTCTCCCTCTCCCTCTGACCCTCCCCCTTCCATCCTCTGACCTCCACCCTCCCCCCTGCTCATGCTTTCACTTGTTTGCACACTTTCTCTCTCAAATGAATACATAAAAAATCTTTAAAAAAAATAAGATACCTAGACTGAGTGCACTCAGTGTGTGGTTTTAGAAAATCTTGAAAACTGGGCACAAAAATGTTTGGACTTCTTGCAATGCAAGATAAAAGATTTTTACCCTACCGAGTGAAAAGGGCAAGAGGATAGTGAGAAACTGGGAGAACAACTCACCTGAGTATATCCTCCAAAAGTGACACCTTCTTTTGAAAAAACATTAAAAGGACACAGTGTGAAAGCAAGAGCCAGCTGTCAATAAGCAGCTCAAACATCGGTGGTCAGACAATGAGACCCAAAAGGAAGTCAAAGGGTGTCTCCTTTGTTTAGTGCCCTTCCCTTGGCCTTAACCCATCTCCTGTCTCACAGCACCTCCTCCCCACCATGGTGACAACTGTGGGCAAAAGGATTTAAAGAAAAGTAAGCGAGGCAGCAATATAAAGACCAGTTTGAAAGTGTGAGAGGCATTCTGGTTTTAGAGGCAGCTTCTAAATTCCCTTTTGAGAAACTGCTGATAATCTTGTGGGGATTAGGAACTGAATTTTTGTCTTAATTAATTTAAATGTAAATTTAAGTAGTCAAATGTGACTAATAGCTACCATATTGGACAGTATAATTCTAGATCACTGAAAATGTGTGAAAACTTCCCAATTCCTTTTTAAGGATAGCCTATCCCTGCCCCCAAAACATGATAATGTGAGCACAAAAGGTTATAAACCAAGCTTACTTACACAGAAGTAAAAAAACCTTAGTAAAATAAAATGTATGTAATCCAGATCATTATTTTAAATATGCATGCACACACACACCTTGACCAACTTAAGATTATTTCCATATTTGCAGAAAAGTTTATTAATGTGATTCACTGCATTAATAGGTTAAAAAGAAAAGATGATCTTGATAAATACCAATAAGATATCTAATAAAACTCAACATTAATGCCTGATTTTTTTAAAGATTTTATTTATTTATTTGAGAGAGAGAGCATGGGAGTGGGGGCACAGAGGGAGAGCGAGAAGCAGACGCCCCACTGAGTAGGAAGTCCAACTGAGGGCTCCATCCCAGGACCCTGAGATCATGACCTGAGCCAAAGGCAGATGCTTAACTCACTGAGCCACCCAGGCACCCCAGTGCCTGATTTTTTAAAAAGAAAAAAACTCTTAATAAATCAGGAATAGAAGGCTATTTCTTTAATACTACAAATAGCTATCAAAAAATAAACTATAACCAACTTATTCCTAATGATGAAACAAGCAGTCCATTAAAAACAAGAAAAATATGTTCCCAAAGATTGTCATTGTTTTGTCAATGTTTGCCAATGTTATACAAGAGGAAAATGAAATGATATAAATATTTGGAAGAAAGAAATCAAAGATCATTATTTGCAGATGATTTTATTGCTACTCCAAAAACCAAAGAAAATTAACAATTAGAACAAATGTGAAACATCAGCAAGGTTGTCAAACAGGGCAAATTTAACAATATTCCCCTTCCCAGTTTTTGGAACCATCAGAATAAAGACCTGTCTAATCTCATTCATCACTTTATTTTTGGCACCTAATAGAGTCTCTGGAATATGGAAAATAGAATAAATATTTGTTGAATTTATTTGTTTGTTTATATATCTATTGACTAAAAAGTCTGGAAATTCAGAATGCTGGATGTTATCATTTACCCACAGAACTAGTTTTTGAACCATATCTGGTAGAATCCTAGTAATCTGGACTGTTATGCCAGAAATTGCAGCTGAGGACCAGTAGGAAAGGTATAAGGGAGCTCTGGATGAAGCAAGCACCTCTACTTTCACCTAATTTTTTTATATTATGGTACTATGTAAAAATCTATTGCAAACACTGAGGTTATTCTGTTTTCTGAAGAAATAGTTTTAATTGCCAGCTAGGACTCTGAATATGATCACAAACAAGCTCTATCTTATATACTAAAATGTAAATTTAATTACCTCACAATTTGTACCTCGACTCCTGGACTCATTAAACTTCTTAGGTTGCTAATGTAGATTTTATCTCTGATTTCTCAGAATAGTTTGGTCTGTTTTTCCTTTCACTGCTGTAAAACAAAACATACCACCCATACATCAAACTCATATTTCACAAGTGACCCACCCTCTCACACTTCACCATGAGATTTGACTCTGGAAAGGAACAGGGCTATTAAAGACTGACTTTCTCTTGTAGCTAGAAACCATATCCTGGGTTACAAATCAAACTTCAACTAACTTAAAAGAAATTAAATCATGCAAAATATATTCTCTGACCACAACAGAACTAAACTATAAATCAATAACAGAAGCATAATAGGAAAATTTCCACATACTTAGAAATTAAACAGCACACTTCTAATCCACGGGTAAAAGAAAAAAAATTCCCAAGGGAAATGAGAAAAATTTTTTTTAAAGATTCTACTTGTTTATTTGACACAGAGAGTGAGAGAGCACAAGCTGGGGTAAGGGCAGAGGGAGAGGGAGAAGCAGACTCCCCGCTGAGCTCGATCCCAGGACCATGGGGTCATGACCTGAGCCTAAGGCAGACACTTAACCAACTGAGCCACCCAGGCACCCCTAGAAAATATTTTAAACATAACAAAATTTTCAGAGAGAAATTCATAATATTAAATTCTTGTGTTAAAGAATTCTCAAGCCTCCACCTCAAGAAATTAGAAAGGGAAGAGCACAATAAGCCTGATTTAAGCAGAAAAATTAAATAATAAAGATAAGAGCAGAAATCAACAAAACTGAAAGCAGAAGAACAATAGAGAAAATGGATGAAACAAACTCATGAAATTAACTTATTCTTTGAAAACCACAAACTACCAAACTCACCCAAAATAAAATAGATAATCCAGAGTCCTAAAAATATTAAAGAATTAAATTTTAGTTTAAAACCTTCTGAAAAAAAAAAAATGTCCAGGCCTAGATGGTTTCACTGGCAAATTCTATCAAGAACTTAAAGGAAAAAATGACACCAACTCTACACATTCTCTTCCAGAAAACTGAAATGGAGAGAACAAGTCCCAACTAATTTTACAAGTCCAGTATTAGTCTTATACCAAAACTAAGCAAAGATATTTCAAGAAAACAAAACTACACCCCAGTATCCCTTATGAAAATAGGCATAAAAATCCTTGACAAAATATTAGCAAATCCAACAATTTATAAAAAGAATAATACAACACAACCAAGGAGGTTTATCCTGGGAAAGTAAGACTGGTTTATTTAAAAATCAATATAATTCACTATATATATAGCCTAAAAAAAGAAACATGTGATATATAAATCGATGCAGAAAAAATATTTCACAAAATATAAGACACATTCATGACATCTTAAAATCTCTCAGCAAACTAGTAATAGAAGGAAAGTTCTTCAAAATTATAAAGGACATCTACAAAAAAAATCTGTAGCTAACATCAAACTTAATAGGGTAACACTGCATATTTTTCACCTATAATCAGAAACAAGACAAGGATGTCAACTCTGACCATGCCCACTCAATATTGTTCTAGAAGTCCTAGCCAGTGCAATAAGGCAAGAAAAAGAAAGAAAATACATACAGACTGGAAAGGGGGAGATAAAATTGTCCCATTTACTGACAACATGGGATTGTGTACATAGAAAATTCCAAGGAACTTATTAAGAAAGAGAGAGGGGGGAAGAGAGGGAGGGAAGAAAGGAGGGAGGGAGGAAGAAGGAAAGAAAAGCTCCTAGAATTAATGAACTTGTCAGGATTGCACTATACAAGGTTAACACATAAAAATCTATTGCATTTCTTTTTCCCTTAAGTCCTAGCTTCGTCATCTGTAAAATTAGGAAAGTAATAGAATTTGCCTATAAGTTTGTTGTGAGAATTAAACAATTAATATATGCAAATCATATAGTGCCTTGTACATTGAGAACACCTGATAAAAGTCAGTCATCACTTACTATTATTAGGTATAGGGAGTAGATGCTGATGCATGTGAAGTTGATATGAAAAAGACCTATGGGTTTTACAGGCTAGAATCTCATTAAGGTCAATGGACCTAGCTGCTAAAAATCACTAAAGCAGTCTTGAGACTTCATTCTGAACTCTGCAGAATAAGAATATATTAAGCACATATCAGGCTCCAAATTTGAGTTCTGTGTTCAAGTTTTGGGTGCCACATCTTAACAGGCACACTGAGAAAACCAGTAGCCTCCTAAAGGAGTATGAGCAGAAGGATGAAGGTTTGGGAAAATATGCCATGATTGCAGCAAGGAGGGATGCTTACAGTGGCAATACAATGGCTTAAGAATTGCAAGATAGCTGATCACAAATACCTGCTATGGGGAATTGTGGTAGACATTCTCCAGAGGATATACCTGTGACCAGAAAGACAGTACACACTTATTTAAATTTAATATTAGAAATAAAAATTAAAGCTCTTTTCAACTGGAACTAGTTACCTTGTGCAGTACACAGGGATTATAATTTGGTCCCCATAATATAGATGAAGGAAATTCAGTCTAAAATTTAAGTACTTGACCAAAATCTCAAAGCTAGCCAAAACAGAGTCATGATTTAAATCTTGGCCTTTTGACTCTATGCAGTGATTCTCGTGGTCCTTCAGTAAGTCAGAGAGAGGCTGGGACTAGATTCCACAGTCTTTGGCTCTGCTAATTGGTCAAGTGGGTTGGGCCTCATGCGTCAGGCTGGAGCCAAAACGTAACTGTTTTGAAGCAACTTTCTAACTATGCTGGAGTTAGTCCACAGTGTAAATCATGAGTTTCAATACAGAAAGGTGCAGAATCTAACATCTAGCTAGCTAGAGCTATCCACCAAATGAATGTAGGGTAGGGTGATGGGGTGTGAGCAGATGCTATTGATGTTTTTTGCCAAATGTTTGAAAACCCACTGTGAATATTGATGCCAAGAGCTTGTTGCTGGCTCTTAGAAACAAACAGAAGATGTAACAGCCATTTTTTTCCCTCAATACAGGATACTGTTAGCCAAACGCAGAATTTCAGTTTGATTAAGAAACACAAGTCCATCATACATTTGCTCCTATTGTTAAAATGTGGTTGTTGATGACTTCAGGAGCAGACTCTCCTGAAAGGTTATACTAACCACAGCCTACGGAGGTCTAGGCAGCCAGGCCATACGTGTGACAGTGCCCAGTCCTGACAGCCAGATCAGCCAATGAATGGATTTTTAAATGATTATTCAATCCCTTCCAACAGAACCTCATTAGCTGTGACCATTGTCACCCTCTATCCTGCCAGTGAGTTGGGTTTTCAGTTCAGTGGAAGCTTAGAATTTTCCTACTCATGCAGGCAGATTAAAGTGCTCAACTAACTCAGGTGTAACTTATTTAATTCACCACCCAACTAATTACTGCAGATGCAGATAAGCCAGGCCAAGAGGAAAGAATCCACTTCCTAACACAAAATAAGCATGTTTCTAAATACCCAGCAAAGGATGTGTCGGATGGCAGACATCTTTAAAAAACAAATGCTCCAATAACTTCAAAAATCAATGAATTCTAAAAGGACAAAAATTATAGCGTGGTCTCTGTGCATTTGGGTTCTACTTGGTTCAACTTTGAATGCCATTTAACAACATAAGTAGATCAACTGTTTCAGTCAAGTAAAATTCAAATTCAGCCAGTTCTCACACAATTCCATTCTAAACCAGGTATTTTTTTTCTCCCCCAAATTGGGCTTGATTAGCAGTGAATAAAGTATGGCGACTAGAATCAAGCACATTTTTTTAAATGTGAACTCTGTCCTTCAGAGAGGTTAACTTTTGAAATATGAACTTAATTGAATGTCCTTTGCTCTAAAGAACATTAATTGGTTGTATTTTATTGTGGCAAAAAAAATTTGTTTCAAAGGGAGATAATTTTAAAAATCAGACTTTTGTTGTGACTGGTTATTTTCTCAAGAGGCATATTCAGGAAATAAGTTATTTGAGCATATACTCTGAAAACAATATAGAACCAATCTCAAATACCCTGTTAAAATAATTCAGTTTTTCATTTACAAAGGTTATGGACTGAATAAGTTTCATTCTTGGCAGAGATTGGTATTCTTACTTAGGGAAGGAAATCTCATACAATTTGTTCTGTTTCATAAGTGACTATTACATGGTAACATTATATTCATCATATTCCTATGAACTCATCATTGTGAGATGTTTTGGGAAATATTTCATGGCCCCATTGTGCAAGAACTACAACCTATTCTGAGGAGTGTGGCCAACAGGAATAAGCCTGGCCATTAGAAAAAGTTCTAGCAGCAGCTCCACCATTCACTATGTGTGTGACCTTAGCAAATCCCTAACTCTCTGAGCCTCCATTCCTTCATCTGTAACATATCACGGCCCTTTCATAACACATAGAGCCACTGAACAGAGATAAGCTTTAATAAGCCAAAATTCCATTAAAATGACCAGGTCCTTGGAGGCTAACCACTAGAATCTTGATTCACAATCACACTGTAGAAACCCATTCGGTCTGGATTTCTATGTGCTGAGAGAAAACAAGAGATGCTTAAAATTTGCATTTGTGATGCCCACAAAAGAATGTGTTCAGAATAACTGGTTTTGTTTCTGTAGAGAGAACTATAGATGAATTAACACACACACAATGAACCAGATACCAGTCTCAGATTCTCTCTCCATCTTTCTCTCTTCCTCTCTCCCTTCCTCTCTCCTCCCAACCCCAACTCACCTAAGGGCTCAGTGACTCTGTGTTTTCCTTGGGCAGGTAAAATCAACAGTCTCCTCAGCCATGAGGCATGGCAGAGGTGTTTTTTGTTTTGCTTTTGTTTTTATGATTTATTTTTTTTATTTAAATCAATTAATCAACATACAATGTATTATTGGTTTCAGAGGTACAGGTCTGTGATTCATCAGTATTATATAACACCCAGTGCTCATTCCATCACATGCCCTCCTTAATGTCCATCACCCAGTGACCCCCATCCCTCCACCCATTTCCCCTCCAACAACCCTCAGTTTGTTTCTTATAATTAAGAGTTTCTTATGGTTTGTCTCCCTCTTTCTGGTTTTGTCTCATTTTTGTTGTTGTTGTTGTTTGTTTTTTCTTTTCAAAGATTTTATTTATTCATTCATAAGAGACAGAGAGAGAGAGAGAGGCAGAGGGAGAAGCAGGCTCCCCGCCGAGCAGGGAGCCCAATGTGGGACTTGATCCCAGGACTCTGGGATCATGACCTGAGCCGAAGGCAAAAGCTTAACCATCTGAGCCACCCAGGCGCCCTGGTTTTGTCTCGTTTTATTTTTCCCTCTCTTCCCCTATGATCCTCTGTTTTGTTTCTTAAATTCCACATATTGGTAGCGATCATATGATAATTGTCTTTCTCTGATTGACTTATTTCGCTCAGCATAATACCATCTAGTTCCATCCATGTCAGATTTCATTTTTGATGGCTGCATAATATTTCATTATATAGATATAGATATAGATATAGATATAGATATAGATATAGATATA
>NW_023270268.1:24308615-24331847 GCF_011800145.1 Mirounga leonina
ATATAGATATAGATATAGATATAGATATAGATATAGATATAGATATAGATATAGATGTATGTATTTATACCACATCTTCTTTATCCATTTATCTGTCGATGGGCATCTGGGCTCTTTCCATAGTTTGGCTATTGTAGACATTGCTGCTATAAACATTGGGGTGCAGGTGCCCCTTTGGATCACTGCAATTGTATCTTTGGGGTAAATACCCAGTAATGCAAATGCTAGGTCATAGGTTAGTTCTATTTTTAAGCTCTCTGTGGTGTAAATCTACTTCCAGCCTGGAGAAAGAAACCATCAACCACCCATTGCTCTGAAACATGGGTGCTGTGACCCTTCCTGAAGAACATCCCCAGAAATTTTCTCAGCAATCATAACTCAAAATATTTCCCAAAATTTATTCCCCAGAGTCAAATCCAAAAGAATTCATCAAGAAAAAAACAGGGAAGGGGACTTAATGACTAAAGGTTTGGGAAACATTATGTACTTGACTCCCTTCTTGGAAATTCTTAATTCCTCTTTGTTTAAAGGAACTAATATTTGCAGGAAATAAATCTGTTTAACTTTATCCAACCAGATATTTCCCAAACCTCTTGGACTTTGTCCTCACATTAACCCTTTAGAAATCCTACCTTAGTACTCCACCAAACATATTTAGGAAATTCCAATTCAAATCTTGGTGCCCAGCATCACGTGGACCACCTTCACAGGAACTTTTTTTCAAGACAACTGGAAAAATCTGAAGAAACCAGAATTTAAACAACACACTTCTAAATGACCCCTGGGTTGAAGAGGGGATCTCAAAAGAAATTTTTTTCTTTATCCTTAGACTTTAGAAAATTCACCAGACTTGTTTGTCAATAATTGCTATTTTCATAATTCCCAGTTTAAGGATTTTGCCCAAATCATAGCAAACTCCCCCAATCTACTGGCCCGGAGTTGTTTTGGTCTGGTTTTAATGCAAGTTTTCCTCTTACGTTGTTCCTTGTTACTTTAATTATTATTCATCTGCTTTCTTTCCTCCAGTTCTTCCCCCCAACTCAGCTTTACCGTATCTTTTTTCTCTGTGTTCTTAGGAAATATTGCAGGTCTGTCCTTCTAAATTAATAATTTTGAGGGGAGGAGGGAGGTTTGCAACCCATGATGTGATTCTGTGCAACCAATGAAAATGCGTGTTACTATCCGCATCTGAGCCAGTCCCCATGTACTCCCACCTGTAGCTCCACAGTGTGCAGTAGGAACTACATGGTGGGGGTGCTGATAATGTCCCTAGCATGGCATCTAGACATAACAAACACACGAGAAGTAGAAGCTATTGTTATAGCTATTATTCCAATTTGCACCAGCCGTTGAGTATCCACAAAAGACCAGTGTTTTTGCAATAAAAGAGAGTATGCAAAACTAGATATGAAGAGTCATTAAGTGAATTCTCCCAGTAGACCAAAAAAAAAGATAGCCATTATGTTTTTTTCACATTATTTAGATAGTTAAAATAATAGGCAGAAAAATAGTAAGAAGCAGGAAGCAAGAATCACCATCCCTCAACATTTCTGGACTGTCCCCTGACCTCTTCTCAAACCTCCCACTCTGTGTCCTCCTGTGATTTCCAGATAGTAAATAGTAGATTATTTGGGCTCTAACTTGCTGTTCTTATCAGGAGTAAATAATCAGAGAACTCTGGCTTTAAAAAATACAATTGCTAAAAAAAAAAAAAAGAGAGAGAGAGCGCGAGAGAGCAAGAACGATACCAGACGAAAACTGCTTTTCACGGCCACATAAGCCCAGCAATAGAACAGTAATGGCTGTTAAATACTAGCCTAATCCTACAAGTGAACAAATTATTGAAAATTTCAAAGTGGCAGCTTTGATTTGAAGATTCACCTCATTGACTATCTAATTCATTCCTAATGACATAATCATTGGTGAACAGTAAACGCAATTCAGAGGGTCAGAACTCTCCTATTAGTCATTAGCTTTTATATCCAGAGTGCTGTTTTACTACTGAGCCTTGTATTTTACTATTTAAAAGAAGAAGGAAGTCGCCCCATTTCCAAGGTGATGATTATTAAAGCACTGCCACAAACAGCACATGGTTATTACAGCACAAACAGAGCTCTTTGAGATACACACAAAATACATTCACATCTATTCCACCAAAAAAATTTCTTTTTCACAAATAAAACTCAGCTAGAGATAAATTAATTACCTTATTATGTTCCACAAGGAAAACAAGTGTTAGATACCCTGCTGCATTGTTTGTGGTAAGCAATCAATATTTTACTGTCTAATCATATTTAACTTTACGTGTATATCTAAATCCCTTTCTACTAGGAATTCTAATACAATACTCTAAGCATAACTCATGGCCATATTCAGGTAAATTAAAGATTCCCTGAAATACACCACATGAAGGAAGTCATATTTCATTTGCATCTGTTTCTCTTATTCGTTACCTAATCCTTCAACCCCCAATTCCCTCCACAGTTCTTTATTAATTTAAACAAAATATGTTCAGCTGGACTTTTCTTGGTTAGGCATAAATCTGTACACTTACCTTATCACAGACCATTAACAAAGCCCCCAAATTTTTATATAGTGAGTACTTATAATAAAATAGGTTTCTAAAATGTAATGTGATTAATTAGAGAATTGCACTTGCTCGTATTAAGCTTCTTTGGAAGGTTTGCTCATAGGTTCAACTGCCTGTAGCTCAAATATTGATCTGCTTCCTGGATTCTGAAGATGAATGGAATCAGACTATAATGTTTGGGTTTGCAATAGTTAACCTGAAAGCCTTTTTAGAGGTAGCCAGAGAAATTGTTGAGTGGTAAATAATCAAGAGCTCCTTAACCATGGGAAATGTTTTCCTACCCACTGGTGTGTGTGTTATCAATGCCTCTCTATTTCAAAATCCAAGAAAGGGGCTAATGGGAAAAAAGAGATAGTGGGGAAATAGATGAAAATGCATAATGATGTTTGGTTTTGTTTTTGTACGTGTATTATATGATGAATCCTAAGAGAGGAGAGTGGGGGAAACCTGTCTTTTGTGTCAACTTGAAGCTACTGGACTTATTTTATTTTACAGTTTAGAAGATTAAGGAGTAATGCTCATTTGACTTTACACTTAATGTTTAAATTTAACAAATGTCTTCATCTCTATGTCCATATGACCGTGACTTCACTTTCTCAAAATTCCAAAGTTGAGTGTTCTCTTAGAGCATATTTCTCAGTAAACTCTAAAATCTATACTAATATTAGATATTACCAAGGGTTGCCAACAAAGTCTCAGAGAAAATCAATAGGTCAATAGCCTTTACCTCATCCATGCCCAAACCCTGCCCTACCTCATCTGGAGTGACACCAAAGAAGTAAAAAGGGGTTGATTGGAATTAGTACTCCAATATGAATGCATTCATTAATCCAGTCACATTAATAACAAAAGCAAGTTATTCAATAGATGGATAGTATATCTCTGAACAATGCCATCATATAATATTGATATTAATGAAAATATTTTAAACACTTGGAGGCACAGACCAGCCCATCTATCAGTGGAAAACCCTTTTGAAGATTTTTCCCAAGGGCATTAAATTCTTGATCTAGGGCTTTTTCAAAATAAAGAAAGATACTTTTATTGGAGGGGTTAGGGAGAAATGTGGAAGTTTTGCCAGGGCTGGAAGTTACTAATTCTCTTTCCTCATGCCTAAAAAAAAAAAAATACAGTAAAGATTTTGCCAAAAAGCCTTAAGGAATAATTCAACCTCAATTATTATAACCTAGGCAACACTCACAAATATCAGATTTTATAATGTAAAAATATCGGTACCATATTACATGAAACTGATTTCTGAAATCTCCACTATCTACAGCTCTTAGGAGGGAAGCGATTTGTCGGCACTGTCATCTCCTGGCACTGAAAATTGTTTCTTAGTCTCTTATCCTTTATTTACAATAAACACTTATTTGTTTGGAATCACTTCAGCAATGAAGATCATAGACAAGGGAGAATACATACCTGCAATTGGAGCCTCTACTTATTCTTTACCAAAAAACCTCGGACAAGTGACCACATTCTGTGGACTTCTCATAAAAACCAAACTGCCCACCATCTCTCTATTGGCTCCCTCGTCTAAAAGGAACAGCAGTCCTTAATATTTCCTCACTTTGAATAAATCCAATTAACCTTGACCTTTTTTGCTGCCCTGTCTGGGTTAATCATATCCTGCCAATAAGTGAAGCCCACAGAATGCCTGAAAAGTCATGATGAACCCCAGGAAATTCCAAGATAGGATTTTAACAAACTTAAAATAACACGCAACTCATTTTAATCATTTTCATAGAGTTCAACAAAAGAATGTCACCCCACAGTCAAAACTGTATCCATAGGGTATAACCTCAGTGCTCCATCTAGATTCCCATAGATCTCTCAGTATCCTTTTTTTTATTTTAGAACTGCTTTCAAGCCACTGGAACATACTTTTGTGCATTCTAACATCTGAGAGGTTCAGAGGTATGAAAGCCCAGTTCTCTTGCCATGGGCTAGGGAAACGCTGCATTCGTAAACAAGAATTGATTGCCATAAAAAGGAGCAATCAAAGTAAGAGATTTTGGCAATTAAAAATATTACTGTTGTAACAAATTTGACAGAAAGGGTGAGAAAAAAAGAAGAAAAAGTTTTCCAAAACAATGAGGAGAATTATAAAGAAATGGAAAATGCACAGGGAATCAATTGAGGAGATTCATGAACAAAAGACAAGAAGAAACGAAGAAAATGAAGAAAAGAAAATAATTGGAGACAAATTTCCTGAGCTGAGAAAAGACAGAAGCCATGAGATTAAAGGCAGCCACAAAGTACCTAACAGGATGACCTTAAGAAGACTCATGCTCAGGGGCTCCTGGCTGGCTCAGTCGGTACAGCATGTAACTCTCGATCTCTGGGTTGTGAGTTTGAGCCCCATGTTGGGTGTAGAGATTACTTAAAAATAAAATCTTTTAAAAAAACAGAAGAGACTCATGCTCAGTGATAATGAGACTTCAAATCACAGAAGAAGATATGAAGATCCAAAAATGACCACCAAAGAAGGACAGGTTACCTACAAAGGAAGGAGAACCATTGAGGCACCAAACTTCTCATCAGCAACATTAGCTACTAGATAAGAAAGTAATTCTTTAAAGTCAGGAGTGGAAATTTTTCTGAAATTAGAATTCTATTTCATGGCAAAAGAAGGCATTTTTTGACAAAAATTTTATCTCTACTAATCCTTTAGTGGAGGATTAGTGGAGAGTGGGGCTCTCAACAGAAACACAAGGAAGAAGACGTGGAATCTAAGAAATATTACTGCTAGCAGTAATATTGCTAGCACAGGAGTTCAGTGCAAACATATCCCAGGAGGAGAGCTGGGTAAGGGAGCTAGGCAACAGCTGTTCCCACATAGAATGGGAGGTCAGGGGGATCCAAGAAAAACATTTCTAAAAAGAAAATGTATTCCATTTCATTCATTTTTAAGTTGAGCTTAGCAATTAGATTAAAACATGTTTATTATGTCATGGTGGGGTGGGGGGAGAATGTCAGTTAGAAACCCCAAGAAAAATTAGCTGTATATGACCAAAAAAAAATGATTCAAATATGAAAAAAACTAAAATATGGCCATATTTTATTTGAGCAATAAGCTGGGTAAGGACATTATAGTGAAAGGAAAATATATGTAGTGGATATTTTCATATGCCTTCTTCAGGACTGACTCCCCTGTCCCCCAGCTGCTGGTAATATCAGGTGCTGATTGCTTCCATTTTCGTTCTTTACTGGGACTTGTCCTCAGCCTTAGGAATTATCCTGCCCAAGGTTATGTTCCTGATAGGATTATCTGAGGCCTTAGTTGCAACCACATTGCACATCGGCTTCTCCCAAAGCCCAGTTCTGCCTTTCTCACTTCCTTACAAACTCACCTTCCTCAATTCCTTATCATTTTTCCTTCCTCAATTCTTTGTGACTGAACCTCCCAAAAGCACTTCCTGTACAATTATCCATCTCAGAATCTGTTTCCAGGGAAGCCAATCTAAGACCCATGTGTAAAGTAACAAAGATAAAAGGGAGCACTGAGCCTTCAGAAGATCACACACGGTTCTTTCTCGATAGCAAGGGCCTAGGGTTTACACGGAGAGAGGCAGAGGTGGAGAGAGGGGAAATTAACAGCTACGTGGAGTCCAGAGGGTAAAGAGATCTGAATGCCACATGATGGAATCTGCATGGAGAGTCTAAACTGTATGATCCTGATGAGTTAATCTCTCCAAACCTACCAATGACTTCATTTGTAAAATGGATTAAAAAAAAAAAAAAAACCCTCTGGGCTCTTGTGAGAAAAATGAGATGCTATCTATGAAAATGCTTTGTGATGAGCTTCAGATGTGGCTTATTAATTGACTTCAGCCTATCATGTTGGAGCATGCCTTCAGGCCTGATAACGTGGGTTAGCTACAAGTCTATTTGCAATGAGAACTAGGAGAACTCTACCCTATGAGGAAAGGGAATCAGGTATAGAAGCCAGTCTAATAACAGTGGTTATTGGAGTAGGGCACGATTCCAAGTTAAGAGGTGTCACTTGGATTTGTCCACCTACCCTCACTGCCCTCCACCCCTAATCCCATGAACTTTGTTTAAATTTGTGGCGATGGGGGCTGAGGAGAAGGAGAGAGAATGGAAGAAGAATCAGGGAGGAAAGGCTGTGAAGAAAAACAGGGAGAAGCTCTGTAAGACAGCACAGATAGCCCTGCTTCATCATGTGACCCCAGTTTGGGAGAGAGATATTTTATCTACTTCTTCCAAGAATATGATGTGGCTATGGCATCCTGAGGAGTTCAGAAAGTGTGATGCACAGTTGCCAACTAAGGGATCCCCCACATCGGCAGCAATGATACACAGTAGAAGAGGCGGAAGCCACAGAGAGCAGCTTGGTCATGGGCTCCTGAGCCAGTGAAGTGCCAGAGACTAGAGGCCTAAGCAGAAGGAAGCCAGGGCAGCAGACTAAGACAACAGAGGCCATATGCGGTACCCATCAGGAACACTGTGGGGCTCCTGGCAATAACTACCAGACCCTTTTCCAGAAGTAGAGGTCCTGCAATTACAGGTAAGAGGAGAATCAGAGAAGTATGTGTTGTTACTGCTAATGCCATCCCATTTCAACCAGGATTTACGTAGGTTGGGGAAGCATAATAATAATTCCTATCACTATTTATCAGATAATAGCAATCTTTATAAGAAAAATGTCTCTCGTTTAATTATCACTGCCTAGATTAATATTCTACAAATAGGTGCTGAATAAATGCTGACTAAAAGAATAAAGAAATGCATGACTACTTCACTATATCAAGTTTCCCTGGAATTGTAATATAAAAGATATTATGAAGGCCTAAAGAATGGCGCATCAGGATCATCATCAAAGGATGATTAGTGAATGATATCAAAGTCCAAAGATTCTGGCATATTCCAGAAGCACTCAAACTTCCATGGGTGTATCATCTGCAAATATGTCTAAAAACTCCTCTGGAATGGATAATATTTTCCATCTGCAACATCTCCTTAGGGTGGTAAATGTCATATGCTACTACCCCCTGGGTAATTAGCATATCCTTTCCCTGTGCCTGTCTGTCTAAAACTCTAAGGAGTGTTATTTGTCATCAAGGGTGTCTTTCCACAGGGCATAAACTGGGTACTCGGTGTTTGCTAATCATTCAGAGGGTGTCTTGAGCTGCACCCAAACTTGGATCAGTTTCTCCTGCTCAGCTGTGGTGAGTTACAGAGGTGGTACTTTCTTCTTACTGACATTGCCAGTAATAATGTGGGTTGACATCTATTATTAAGAATTTAGGGGCGCCTGGGTGGCTCAGCCAGTTAAGCGTCGACCTTTGGCTCAGGTCATGATCCCAGGGTCCTGGGATTGGGTGAGCAGGGAGCCTGCTTCTCCCTCTCCCTCTGCCCCTCCCCCTCCCACCACCCCCTTCCCTCCTGCTTGTGCTTGAGCATGTGCACTCTCTCGAATAAATAAAATCTTTTAAAAAAAAGAAATTAAGACGTAACAAGCAAAATCTTACAGTCTAACCATATTCCTTTCAGAATCAAATTATTCCCCTATTCTTAATTAAAATCTTTGTCTGCCCCAAGTACAACTTCTGCCAACTAGATCTCATTTGTGTCCTTCTTGGCTAGGCCCCAGGACTCATTTGGGGTTGAACCCACCTTGTTCAGACACCTCAGGTTGAAAATAAACAGATAGATGATGATAGATAGATAGATAGATACATACATACATACATACATACATACATACATAGATAATAGATAATAGATAGATAGATAGATAGATAGATAGATAGATAGATAGATAGATGATAGAGAGATGATAGAGAGATGATAGATAGATAAAAAGTTTGGAAGATTGGGGGGAATTTTTTAAAATGTTTTTAAGATAAAATTTTTGACATCTTTTTCTTTTAACTAGAAATGGTCCCATATATTCCCTCCCCTTTAACACATATTGGCAGTAATGTCCTAACCAATTTGATCCAATAAGCATGGTTCAACCCATTTTTCTTACCAGATTTTTTTTTCTCCTGCAAAGTCTTCTTAAGTGTGGAACAATATTATTGCCCTCAACTGTAACATGATCTATTTCTCTGGTCTCCTTTAAGCTGTTTATCATTTGCTCCACTATTTCAGATGAAATTAATCTTCTAAAAACAGATTACACTCTAGGATGTTTTATGGCTAAAAGCTCCATCAAGACTTTTTCACAATGTGTTAATGGAACAGAAAGCAGCCAGGTAACTGAGTTCCATGTGCTGTAATAAATGCTTACTACTGCATTCGTTGAAGTCATCGCAGTTGATTTGCAAACATCAAGGAAACCTCTTTGTCTCATAAATCAATGAAATATTTCAGGACCCTTTGCATGAGCCAGAGACATTCTTAGAGTGTTTAGCACTAATAACAATGAAAACCAACATGACAACATCTTAAGCAATCTGAAATATCGTATAGGGAGTTCCAACCTGCTTTCATTGGAGGACTACTAAAAAGAAGTACATTTCACCACCCCTACACACACACACACACACACACACACACACACACACACACCACTTAGGCATGTTATTACTTCTGGGTTAATTAAGCCTTTCTCTTTAATAGAGATACTATAACCAAAGTTAATGTCTAATGGAAATTTTAAATTTCAATCTGCTCATACCAAATGGATCTAAAAGATATAAATTAGTTGAACATATTATGCATTATGAGTGAACTCAACTTGAAATACTTTACAATGGAGGATGCTGCTCAGTTTCTTCTATCAAAATATCCAATAGGTATTGGATATAGGTAATATCCAATTACCAAAATAGTCTTATATATTCACACAAAATAGTCCTACCAAAAGAAATGAACTTGGCCTCAATGCGATTCATTTCCCTTTTCCAGTTACTCAGGCCAACACTCTTGGAATTATACTTGATTTCTCTTTCTTTCACAGCCCACATCCAACCATTAGCAAACCTAAATTAACAGACCTAATTTAACATGACCG
The DNA here is from genome assembly GCF_011800145.1 of Mirounga leonina. Lineage (NCBI taxonomy): Eukaryota > Metazoa > Chordata > Mammalia > Carnivora > Phocidae > Mirounga > Mirounga leonina. The sequence continues at coordinate 24,318,194 of NW_023270268.1, forward strand.
AAACCCAGCATCTCACCACGTCCACAACCACCGCCTGACCCAAGAATCTCCAAGATGGTTTCCCAGCTTCCTTTTTTACTCCTCTAGCATCTGTTCTCCAACAGAACCTGGAATGATCCTCTAAAAACATAAATCACACTGCTTCCATAGTTTAGCTATTGTAAATAATGCTGCGATAAACATAGGGGTGCATGCATCCCTTTGGAAAAAAATGTAAATCCAATCATGTCACTTATTTGCTTCAAACTTCAATGATGTTCATCTCACTTAGAGTAAAAGCCAAGCACCTACCTTAGTTTAGAAAGCCCTTCATGGCCTAGCCTCTACTGCCTTTCCAACGGATCTCTTACTACTCTTGCCCTCAATTATTCCAGTCTAGCCGCACTGGCTTCCTTTCTGCTCTCAAACACACTATGCCCCCCACCTTCTGCCTCAAGAAGATCTTTGCACTTGTACTCTCTGCCTAGATTGAGTTTCTGCAAGATATCCATGTGGTTGGCTCTCTCACTTGCTTCGGAACTCTGCTCAAATAATACCTTATCAGGGAGGTCTGGCTCCCATATACAAAAAAAGCTCATGTTTTGGATTCAGTTTATGTGCTTCTTCAGATTCATTCTGTCCACCTGTCTCTAGGCATCACCCATTTGCCCTCCTTCCCAGATGGAGGAGCCCTGGCAAACACAATGCATGTGATCAAAGCCCTGATTGTCATCATCATCTGCTCACCCCTTACCTTTGCTGGCTAACTCGTCTTTTCCATTGGGAAGTTCTTGAACCCAGGTCCAACCCAACTGGACCCATGAAGGGTTCTGGCTCTCCAGAAGCTGCCCTTGAGAGGCTAGGCAACACAACCAGAAGTGAAACACTCTGTTAGGTGGACTTTGATCAATGAGAGACCAGGAATAGAAGGAAATCAACATAAATTGCTCTCTTTTGCTCCCCTCAAGCACAAAGCTCCATATGGTCTCTCTGGGAAAGTCCTGAGTAATCCAGCAACCATCCGTTTCTTCTGATGCTGTGGCCAGTTCAAAAATACACACCTTCTTTTTCCCTGATTTCTCTGTTTTACATTTCATTTTCCCCTCATTTTTACTGCCCTGAGATTGTACCTCCCAAAAGTATTAGGATGGAAGCTCTGTGTTAGGCTTGGTGTTCTAAGGAATCTAACTTGGATACACGTGCGGGCATGCACACACACACACACACACACACAGAGCTATCCTCCAAACTCTAACCCTGCTTCATTGCTTGTCATCACTTATCTTTATGTCCATCTCCCCTGTGAAATGTAAACTTCATGAGAGCATTGACTGTTTCTTTCGTTCAATGATATAGTCCCAACAGATAGAACACTGCCTAGCACATATAGGCATTAAATAAGTGTGTTTAGACAATGAATGAATGAGAAGTTTGTTTGCAAGTGTGGAATCAAGCACCATTTTATTTTCCAAAAACCCAGAACTGGAGAAGCTCAGGTTTTTATGCATGGCCTACCTTTTCTGTTTTTTCATGACCTGCCTTTTAATGTCAGTGCTCCCACCAGGAATTTTTTCTGTTCTTTCCACTCGCCTTAGTTTGGCCACCTCTCAACTCAAAATTCAAATCCCCAAACTTCCTTTCCCCAGATAAAGCTCCTGACTGACATAACCATTTCCATCAGCATTCGAGTCATTTTATTCAATCCCCTTAGATAATGCACATACATAATTAGAGTATACTTAATGCACTTTGTCCATCCTTACAGAACTGCCTACTGTTCTGTAATAGATCCAGCATTTCTTTAGTCCTTCCTGAAGTGCACATCTCATAGACATACAGAAGGATGTACCCTCCCCGCAACCAACCCCCTCATGCTGATCTTGTCACTAATGGTAACAGCTGTTCATCACGGAGCACATATGAGGTGCCAGGCATTGTGGTGGACATTTAGTCCCCACCACGACCCTTAAAAAGTGTGAAGATATCTTAAAACTCACTCATACTAAAGTGTTTGGGACTTCCTCTTTTCCCCTCAGAGTTATTTGCTTGGATAAAGCTGACATAATCAACAGAAATAAATCACTCTGTTACAACTTCATGCATCAGAGAGTAAGAGAGTCCATGGGGAAAGCCGGCTCCCTCTTCCTCATACTCCTCAATTTACAGCCCTGTTCAAATCATTGATTCACTGCTCTGTAACTGTCCTGGAATTGCATCACAAGAACATGCCCCATCTTTTTATGTGATTTAAAGCTCCAGGAGATCAGACATGTCTTTTATTTCTTGGGTGTGCCTGGAAAACCATATTTGTCTCTTAACTTGATTCCAGCCATCCGTCTCTCTCCCCTTTGGTCTGGCTGTACTTCCACCACCAGGTTTATTCTCCTAGAGCAGTGCTCTCCAGGTAGGGGTGCACAGGAAATGAGCAAGATGATTTTTGTGTGTGCAGAAAAAAGTATTAGAAATTATACATACATATACATATTTGTTATTATCTAAAAAATAAGAAATTGTATGAACTTAATGTTTACTATATGAATTCTTGCTAGTGTCTTTCCCTGGTCTATGTGTAAGAATGTCAAGGGTATATGAGAGACCTGAGATATCCAAACAGAGGAGATGAGCAGGACCCCTTCACCTCTTTTGCACATTCAGTGCATTACAGTTTAGGTGTATACAGGTAAAAGCGGAGTTATTAAGTATATAACTGAGTTTTAACTAAACTAACCCTCACAAAATGGACACCTGGCTTAAAGATTCCTGCAAAGAAATCATGAATGGAAGAGAATACCATTTTTGCAAGGTCAAATGAACAAGAAAATGGCAGACATAACATTTCTACCCCTAGTACAAATTCTTCATCTAACACATTATTAGATAAAATCAGTTACAAAAAATAGGCTTAAAAATTCAAAATTATCCAGAAGATCATTTAAAATATGGATTTACATTTATTTTCATTAGTAATGAAATTCATCCTATGTATATATTCTATCTTGACATATTGGTTAATGATTATTATATTCATATATAGAATTGTAATAGCTGATGATAATATGAACCAATCACAATTAACAAGACATTTTAAAAATAGGCATCTGAAACACAGAATGACTGGCTTAAGGTCACAGGGCTAATAGAATGGTAAAGCCAGAACTGGAATCCAGGCTGTCTGGCTCCAGAGTCTGCACAATTAACCTCTACATTACCATGCTAACAACAGAATATAACATTGCTCAGGGTCATCCTTAACATTATATCCAAGTCACTAGCCCTTATAACCACATGAAAAAGCCACATGCATTAGAATCAATCTTGATGACAATACAAAAACTATGATTTTACCATGTAAGTTCAATTTAAATCTAGATCAAAGAAATCTAAATTACTTGGTATTTGGGTTATAATCTCATATTCCAAAGCTTAAATGCCTATAAGAAAGCTTTATCTAATTTAAAATTACTAGCTCAAATATAAGCACAGAGTTAATACTACTTTTTCTCTAAAATAATCAGTACAAAGAGTTCTATTCTTCCCATAGTAAAATATGTCATAGAACTTGAACTAGTAGGCAATCACTATCTTTTCTTCATAAGGAAAAAAAGCCTTTGAAATATGTACCATAACCTCTAAAAAATACAATTATCCTCCTCAAGAACTGAGGCATATTTTTTTTTGACAAAAACGATGAGCAATTGATCTACAGTTCTTTTCTTCCTCAAAAAAAATGATTGTATATTGTGTAATGATCATTATAATTAAAAATTAAGATGGCTTGCAATAATTCCACCATTATTTGATTCAAAATCTTTATAAAATATTGGCATTTTCCAACATTTATTTTTCCTGTCTATGTTCCATTTAAGGCCAAATTTTCAAACCCAGCTGCCAAATTACACATATAATTACTGCATTTGCGCACAAAAATGTGATAATTGCTTACACAATTTCAGAGGCCAGCTTGAGGCTCCTTTCCAAATTTGTTTTACATGTACAGTGCGGTGTATGTAGTTTTATATGAAAATGGGGGAAAGTAGAATTCATGGTTCATCTGAGGGATGTGTGAAAATGGGTACAAAATAAAGCTTTTCTATAAATGTTTGGGCCTGTCTTCCTATTTTCTCCCCATCGATCTTTATAAAAGAAAAGTCTTATAGAGCAGCTCAAACTTCAGCTAGTGTTGGAGTTACGGCAGTAGAAGGGGACAGTGTCTGATATAATGCCATATATAGGACAGGTATCCATTTTGTCAGTTGTTGACATGTTGTCATGGAACATTCTTCTGTCTGCGAACTGTTTCTACCAACCTGGATACGGAAAGATAAAGGTGATATAAGGTCCACAATTGTACAGTCAGCCAAGACAACGCCAACCTCAGTAGAGCAAAGTGGTTGAGCACTGGGTAGCTAGGGATTTACCCTTCTGATTTTGCCTGATGGCTGATAAACCGTTTGGCAAATATCCACCGTGGGTATTCTTACTGACGGGTTTGGTTCAAGAAAAGGCAAATAAAGAGGATCTCGCTGGTTATATACATTAGTGAGATGATCTCAGATACTTCTGTTTCTGCACAAGTTGGGTAGCAATTTATGCCATTCCACGTAACCTAACACTGAGGCTCAAAAACTCTACTTCTCAAATTCAAGGACTATGAATTTGATCTTTAACTGTAGCCAGATATCTAACAACGGAACCAATCACAAGCAATGAAGCCAAAAGGAAGTTTTATTGCCAAAGAAACCCTCAGAAAGATCATCTTCCCCAATGCCCACCTGAAATAATCATAACACTTCCTGAACACTTGATACATGTTAAGCAACATTCTAAGCATTTTGCAGCTACCCATTCCCTCTTTACATGCTTACTAATCCTAAGAGGAAGTGCTATTAATATCCCCATACATCTGAGGAGACTGACGCACTAAGAATTTAAGAAATGTGTCCACATTCTTAGAAAGTAGAAAAGCCAGCTATGGGAATGCAGGCATTCTGACTCCAAAGTTTTTGCTCTTAACCCAAATAACATACTGCCTCTCGTATGGAGCCAAGGAAAATAGCAAATAGGAATAGACTCCTAAAGAGAAGTCCTTGGACAGCCAGCATAACTGTATAAAGAATTCCCTACTGGAATGTAGTCCTTACCATTTCTGCCCAGCAGGAATGATGTTGGCATGGACTAAGGACTGTTGTGTGTTGCTTCCCATTCTTCTCTTTTCCAAATGGTAATTTTTTATTGCCATTATCTTACACTTTCTTCATCATTTTATATGGGTTGTGTTATAGGTGGAAAACACAGTATTACCAGAAGTCCCTAGACTATGGGGAGTTTCACTTAGATATGATGGAGAAGACCCAGATAATCAAAACTTGGAGCTGATGCACTAATCTTTCAGTTGTCTCTAGTGAGGAAACATGTTTCTAAGATGAATGGAAAGAAGGGTATGTATGGGTGCTGGGTAGCCAACGGACACTTATTGGTAATGTATCCAGTATCTCTTTCTCCCTTCTTACGGTGCATGGGCTCTTCTTCATACGGCAATGTAACCGGTCATTCTCACAGCAGTGGCCATTGAGCTGGGAGCAAATTCCTAAAGAAGCAACAATGCTCAAGTTATTCTGTCTTGAGTTTTTTCATGCTCTCTCCGGTATGCCCAGCCCTGAACTTTGTAGCCCTACAGACTTCTCGAAGGATTTTGTAAATCTCGTCACCAACCCAAACTTTTCCTTGCCAGTATGTGACTGGATCTTGCAAGCTCAAAAGAATTATTTCTCAGCCTCCACATTTAATCTTTACATCCTAAGTATGGAGGTACATTCATGCTATTAAGCTACTTCTCTGACACAGAATATGGAACATGTATCAGAATCCACTCAAAATATAAAAACTGACATCAGATATCTTAACAGAGAAATTTTAATTTAAAAAATTAGTTACCTGGGCAAATAAAAGGATAAAAAGAGAACTCTAGGGGTCTTGGAGGTAACAACTTCAAGAAACAGCCACTGCCCCCAAGCCTGAGGGAATAAATAAGTTGGAATTATTAAAACGTGCTTAGAAAATGGGCTCCACGGATTGAAACTCGGGCCTCTGAGAGGGGAGCACTGCTCACCTGGTGCCGGTGTCCCTGGGTTCAGAAGATGGTCCTGTGGCTAGGACCCAGACCCTGAGACACCTGATGCTGGTGTCTGAGGTGGGAGCAATGAAGGTTCTACAAGCGCTGGAGGAACTCTAACCACACTCCGATACTACTGTAGGGAAGAACTGCCCCTACTTGGGTAAAGAAGCATCATCCGGGTTACAGTCACAGAAACAGGAATCAAAACTTGAACAGGAAGGACCAGATCCCTCTTTCCTTCTCCAATCATACAGTCTCCCACTAGGGCCCCCTACTGGCACTAAGTGGGATCAGCTTGTAAAGCAATAATGTTTGCAGAACCCCAGGCCCAGGATCACAAAGCAAAGGGGGAGTTTGGAGCTTCGAGATAATAACTTAATAACTGGCACAGAGCAGCACGCTGTTACTGTGTAGAGGAGGAAATCATAATCCTACTCTGACAAAGTATAAAAATACCCAGTTTCTACAAGACATCTCCCATGATTCCTATACTACCACCAATGAAAGCATCATTGAAAGAAAAGGGCTAGTTATTATTTCTTCTGGAAGATAGATTTGCATAGGTGATCCCTAACAGAGTGGATATTAAGAACATCTTAGTGGCCATATTTATATACGTACTATTAGCTTCCAGAAACATAGTATTTCTGTTCCTATAGAAATTATGAGGATGCTTTTTTGCCAAGAAACATCTTAGGCATTGTGATTATTCTCCACAGATATATATGGTGCCGTCATTTTAATATCTATTTTCCCAGGATGCTGAAGGAGAAAATATTGATTATGGAATATTCTGAAAGTCACTCGGTGTGTATAAAGCTAATAAAAAGGCATATTGTGGTCATGGTAGAATTTTCAAAGAAGTAATAATCATGGCTTCACAGTGTGTATCTGTATGACAGTTTTTCTTTTGTATAAAATGTCTATTCATTATATTGTCCACATCTTTGTTGACTGAGATTAGACAGATTTAACAAGACAAGAAAATCTATATTCTTATACCAATTTTGACAGCCCTAATAGCCATAAAAATCTTCCTGATGTCTTTCCTAGGGCAGTTAAATGTAGTGGTCAACCACAGCGTTCAGAACCTTCCTTTAATTGCTAGATTGGAAGGTCAGCCTCAGACCAGTATTCCTAAGTGAGACCTAAAGGATACATATAATTTGAGCACAGTCTGTTCTGAGGAAACTTCTTCAGGATAAATGGGAATGGGGCAGAGCAGAGAAGGAAGGTATCAATCACCTTAGGCTTTCAAAGGCCATAAATGGTAGGCAAAAAAGAAAGAGGCAAGATCTAAGGGTTAATTTAAACCTCTCCCCGAATGGAGGGACAAGATAATGTGGTAAAGGCAACTCACAACCATTCTGTTTCCTACATATGATAGTTCACAGAATGGAAATTCAGAATAAACACTGGAGAATTTAGGATGCTCTTATCACAGCCACGCCCAAATGGCCCAATGGGTTGAGAGGTCACTAAAGATAATGTAATATTTAAAAACGTGGCCTCTGGAATCAGGTTGCCTAAATGCAACACATTCATAGGCAAGTTCCTTAACTGTCCATGCCTCAGTCTCTCATTTGTAAAATGAGAATAACAGTATACCTACTTAAAATTAATTGGGGTAAATAAAGTGTTGCAAAAATATAGCGGCTAGAGATTACAGCAGTGGAATTCTCTCATGTAGCAGCCCTAATTTATAATCCAGTGATTCGAGTATGTCTGTTCTGCTCGTTCACTCACAGACCCCGTTACCCTTCATCTTGTTATTCTACCTCCCCCTAGGTAATTGTCTTAATTTGCTTTGTCAGAGTGGGCTCCTGGGCACACCTGGGAACCAGCTCACAGGAATGGAAACAGAACAGTGAGCCAAGGCAAAAAGGTTGTCTTTTAAGGAGATGACCCGTAAGTTGCACCTACTGTTTCTACTCACATACTGACCCATACATATTCACCTGCTTCAAGGGAAGTTAGTGTTTTTGTTTTCTTTGGATAACTATCTAAAAGTGGAATTACTGGATCATATGGTAGTTTTATTTTTAGTTTTCTGAGGAATCTCCATATTGTTTTCCATAGTGGCTAAACCAATTGACATTCCCACCAACAGTGTATTTCGTTCCCTTTCCTTCGCATCCTTGCCAAAACTTGTTATTTCTTATCTTTTTGATAATAGCCATTCTAATAAGTATGAGGTACTATCTCATTGTGGTTTTGATTTGCATTTCCCTTACGGTTAAAGATGTTGAGTATCTTTTCATGTACCTGTTGGCCATCTGTATGTCTTCTTCGGAAAAATGTCTATTCAGATTTTCTGCTCATTTTTAAACTGGATTGTTTTGTTTTTTGCTATTGAGTTGTATGAGCTCTTTACATATTTTGGATATTAGCCCCTTATCAGATATATAATTTGCAAATATTTTCTCCTATTCCATAGGTTGCCTTTTCATTTTGTTGATGACTTCTTTTGCTGTGAAAAAGCTATTTAGTAAGACGTAGTACCACTTACTTATTTTTTCTTTTGTTGCTTTTACTTTGGGTGTCAGTCAGTAATAGTTATCGAAATTACAAATTCATAGAACTACTAACCCAGCATTTTCTCATCTAGGTATTTATCCTACAGATACACTGGTACCCAGAGAAAATGACATATATACAAAGTAACTCACTCAGCCTCAATTCTAATAAGAGAGTAGAAACAAAATAAATGTCCATCAATAAAGGGCTAGGTAAATAAATTATTTATTTCACTTCTCAAACATTTTTATAGATCTTTGAAATGCTCATAGTCTATGAATACTCACCTATAATGTCTGATGATTAAATTGGCCCCAATGAGCCAGTAAGCGTCAATCTTCATCTCACTTTTGCCACAATGCCTTATCATATTGCCAGGTCAGTTTTCTGCCGCCGGTGAGGGTCACGGAGTAAAGAAATTGCTAGTAATGTGCATTGTTTTCATTTATTCATTCAATTCATTCATTTGTTATCCATCAAATATTCACAATGTGCATTGTTTTCATTTATTCATTCAATTCATTCATTTGTTATCCATCAAATATTCACAGCACCTACTCTGTGCCAAGCATCCTAATAAGTATTTCTGAAGTCAGGGATCTAATATGCATATGTGTACAGATTACAGGGATTCTTTACTAATAAGTGATGAGCTGGAAATTCATTCTCAGTGTACAACCATTAGGCATAAGATTTAGACATAAGTCAAGCAAAGGTAGAGGTTTAGTTCAAACCTTTAGTGAGTCTGATAATGTAATGTGAGTGGAATTCAATCAGGACAGTTTTTACATAATTAATGTCTTTCATTTCATATATTAAGTGGCCCAATGTCATTATTATAACATTTAAAAGAATGACAGTGGGGGTTGTCAAAAGTTAAGGCCCTAATGTTCTAATAGCTCATGTGTCCTAGTAAAAATCCTACCAGTATTGGGCAGTAGGTAATTAAATGGAATGTCCCAATCTACCACTTCCCAAAGGACGTTTGATGGTGATACAGAAGTGTCCTTATGCTTTTCAAATGGAAAGGATTTGTATTCAATTTATATTCCAATCAGGAAACATTTGTTCCTGCACTGAAGAATGTTATTATTACAGAGAGACTCTAACCAGCAAAGAGGCCAAAACACAGAACAGTTCGTAGAGACAATATCTAGGTATCTCTTTAAGTACCTGAGTAGGATTTTGACAGTATTTTGGTGATATTATCACTTGCACCCATGAATTCATTCATTCAGTAAACATTCATTGAGTTCACATAGTATGTGCCAGGCACTGTGCTTGGTACTGACTTATACTGGGGTGACCAAAACAACCACAGTCCCTGCCTTCAAGGATCTTGGAATCTAATAGTCTGAATCCTTCCATGCCAGGTGCTCCTACCATTCTGTAATAAGCTTGCATCTGCTATACAAAGAATTAGCGTATTATTAGAACCTTATTGGTGCATTATACCTTAATGCAGAACCTATAAATGTGAGTTAGACTGCTCATATTAGGCCAGATATTGACACTCTGTCCTACTTCCAATATATCTAACATTTTATATAACATAATCAAAAATAACCACCACTACAACTACCATAATCAAAAATTACAACCTGTGATAAACAAAACACAATAGGGTCATTGTATTAGTTATCTATTGTTGCATAACAAATTACCCCCAAAACTTATCAGCTTAAGACAATAAACATTTACTATCTTGCATAGTTTCTTAGTTCAGAAATCCAGGAGTGACTTGAGTGAATGGTTCTGGATCAGGGTCTTTCATGAGGTTGTAGTTAAAACGTCAACCAGGTAACAGATACATGAAAAAATGCTCAACATCACTTGGCATCAGGGAAATACAAATCAAAACCACGATGAGATACCACCTCACACCTGTCAGAATGGCTAAAATTAACAACACAGGAAATAACAGATGTTGGACAGGATGCAGAGAAAGGGGAACCCTCTTACACTGTTGGTGGGAATGCAAGTTGGTACAACCACTCTGGAAAACAGTATGGAAGTTCCTCAAAAAGTTAAAAATAGAACTACCCTACAACCCAGCAATTGCACTACTAGGTACTTACCCAAAGGATACAAAAATAGTCATTCAAAGGGCCACATGCACCCCAATGTTTATAGTAGCAATGTCCACAATAGCCAAAATTTGGAAAGAGCCCAGATGTCCATCGACAGATGAATAGATAAAGAAGATGTGGTGTGTGTGTGTGTGTGTGTGTGTGCGTGTATAATATATAAAATGGAATATTACTCAACTATCAAAAAGAATGAAATTTTGTCATTTGCAACAACATAAATAGAACTAGAGGATATTATGATAAGTGAAAGAAGTCAGTCAGGGAAGAAAAATACCATATGATTTCACTCATATGTGGAATTTAAGAAACAAAACAGATGAACATAAGGGAAGAGAAGGAAAAATAAGATAAAAACAGAAAGGGAGGCAAACCATAAGAGGCTCTTAATTCTAGGAAACAAACTGAGGGATGCTGGAGGGAAGGAGGGTGGGGAGATGGGATAACTGGGTGATGGGCATTAAGGAGGGCACATGATGTAATGAGCACTGGGTACAATATAAGACTGATGAATCACTAAACTCTACCTCTGAAACTAATAACATACTATATGTTAACTAAATTGAATTTAAATAAAATTTTTTTTTAAATGTCAGCCAGGGCTGCAATCATCTAAAGGCTTAACTAAGACTGGAGGATCTGCTATCAAGGGGCTCACTCACATGCCTGACAAGTTAGTGCTGGTTGTTGGCAGGAGGTCTCACTTTTTTTTTTTAAGATTTTTTTTAAGATTTTATTTATTTATTTGACACAGAGAGAGAGAGCACACACGAGCCAGGGGAATGGCAGGCAGAAGAAGAAGCAGACTCCCCACTGAGCAGGACTCAATCTCAGGACCCTGGGATCATGACCTGAGCCAAAGGCAGATACTTAACTGACTGAGCCACCAGTCGCCCCGAGATCTCACTTTCTTAACACATGGACCTTCTATAGGGTGCTTGAGTGTCCCCATGACATGACAGCTGGCTTCTCCCAGAGAAAGTGATCCAAGAACAAGCAAAGTGGAAGCTCTAATGCCTTTAATGACCGAATCTCAAAAGCCACACACCATCTCTTTCACCACGCTATATTCTTTAGAAGCAATTCATGAAGTTTGGCCCACAGTCAAGTGAGGAAGATTTAGGCTCCACCACTTGAAGGGATAGTTTCAAAGAATTTGTACACATATTTTAAAAGCACCGTGATCATCCTGTATGCTTCTAGTCTCCCAAATCAAAAATCCTTTAATATTTCCTAAAACCTGCAACTCTACCAAAAACAATTTTATCCCTAACTTCGGCTAAGCTGATATCTGAAGATACATCATGACTTTTGTGGATATGATAATCATGTAAGCAAGCTGCTGTTTGCACCATGAATAGATTAATGGATGCTTGATAACTGATAATTTTGCAGTTTTTTCCTTAAATATTAGTTATGTTTTTAAGAGGCCAGCCAGTCTCTCTGAAGTCTGACTTCCTAGCACTCTGCAAGTGAGTTTTTCTAAATATTTTGATCTCTCAGCATTCCTTTAGACAATGTCTGAGTAGGACCTCCCACCTTACTCTTTAATCTCCCATCCAGCCTCATAGAGAAAGGAAGTTGTGGAGAAATGGGAAACATCATGGCCCAAGTAAGACCAGAGAAGAGCAGGAGCTTACAAAGGGGAAATGGTTGTGTTTCTACTTGTCATCTTACACTTCTGCCATTGCCATAAGAAGAGCCTTCCCCAGGTTGCTGCGACTCCTTCACCTTGCACTGCAGGATGAATATGCACTGAACAGAGCCAACCCAGGAATCTGGAGTCCTGCAGGATGAAGCAGAGCCACCCCAGCTGACCCTCAGACTCATGAGAAAGAATAGTATTTTAAGCCATCAAATTTTGGTGTAATTTGTTAGGCAGCATAAACTAACTGCTACATCCAGTTTTATTTAGGTGATCACTCCAGTATCAATAATTTGTGGCCAGAAAGCATGACTATGACAACAAATTACAACATTTAAAAAAAAGGTGGGGGGTGGGGAATGGTTCTCAGAAGAAGGTTGTGGCAAGGAGTAAGGAGTGTGCTGAGCACACAAATCAATAGGGATGCACCAGAGGCTGGAATTCCCTAACCTCCATTTGTGTTTTCATCCCTTTATTCAATAAAATGCTTCATCCAATGAATTAGTGAAACCACGTGGTTTCAAGCAAAAGCCCCAGTAGTATGAGGGAGAAACTGGAACGAAGGACCAGGTGGACGTAGGAGAGGATAGAAAGCAAAGAGGTGGGGTGGGATGAAGACTTATACAAAAACACTTGACCTGACTGGGCACACACAACGCTGGCGTAGTCTTTTCTACTTTTGCTGCATCCTGCAGAGTACAATGAGAAGAGTTCTTTGAGAAAGCAGGTTGGAAGACCCATTGAAAATAATGCCAAGAGAAAGCAAGAGGACTGGGGAGCACAAAATGACAGGCATCACTGGCATTTCTCCTTTTTCTTATAAACCATTTTTCTGTCTTCCCTCCCTTCTCTCTCCACACATCACCACCAAAAGAACTAAATGGAAAATACGAAATGAATATTTGGAGCCTATATATGTGCTATTCCCCCCGGGTTACTATAATAACTTGTTCTTTAATCCAGAACTTTTCTGTAACATACCACTAATCATTGAGGGTTTGATTCCTTTGAAGTGTGCCACATGTCCTGTCAAAATAACTTCTTCTAGCTGCATAACAATTGTGGGTGGCCTGTGATCACCTTGTCAGAGTGTCTTTTACACCCAGAGCTGGTTGCCAGATTCCACATTAAGTACTTCCTGGCCCCCCTCCTGATAACTTATGCTCCATATATCATCTCCTTCCTCTTTTTTTGCTGGCAATTGCTGGGGCCTAACAGCAATTTGCAGTTATTTATGCAGCTTAAACCCTATTGTCAACATCCTTATCCTCAATACACAACCATTCCAGTGGTGTGAGCTGAGTTTTTCAG
>NW_023270268.1:24332247-24390816 GCF_011800145.1 Mirounga leonina
AACCCTCAGTTTGTTTCCTGCGATTAAGAATTCCTCATATCAGTGAGGTCATATGATACATGTCTTTCTCTTTTTGACTTATTTCGCTCAACATAATACCCTCCAGTTCCATCCATGTCGTTGCAAATGGCAAGATCTCATTCCTTTTGATGGCTGCATAATATTCCATTGTATATATATACCACCTCTTCTTTATCCATTCATCTGTCGATGGACATCTTGGCTCTTTCCACAGTTTAGCTATTGTGGACATTGCTGCTATAAACATCGGGGTGCATGTACCCTTTCGGATCCCTACTTTTGTATCTTTGGGGTAAATACCCAGTAGTGCAATTGCTGGATCATATGGTAGCTCTATTTTCAACTTTTTGAGGAACCTCCATACTGTTTTCCAGAGTGGCTGCACCAGCTTGCATTCCCACTAACAGTGTAGGAGGGTTCCCCTTTCTCCGCATCCCCGCCAACATCTGTTGTTTCCTGACTTGTTAATTTTAGCCATTCTGACTGGTGTGAGGTGGTATCTCATTGAGGTTTTGATTTGGATTTCCCTTATGCTGAGCAATATTGAGCACTTTTTCATGTGTCTGTTGGCCATTTGGATGTCTTCTTTGGAAAAATGTCTGTTCATGTCTTCTGCCCATTTCTTGATTGAATTCTTTGTTCTTTGGGTGTTGAGTTTGATGAGTTCTTTTTTTTTTTTTAAAGATATTATTTATTTATTTGAGAGAGAGAATGAGATAGAGAGAGAGAGCATGAGACGGGGGAGGGTCAGAGGGAGAAGCAGACTCCCTGCCGAGCAGGGAGCCCGATGCGGGACTCGATCCTGGGACTCCAGGATCATGACCTGAGCCGAAGGCAGTCGCCCAACCAACTGAGCCACCCAGGCGCCCGAGTTTGATGAGTTCTTTATAGATTTTGAATACTAGCCCTTTATCTGATATGTCATTTGCAAATATCTTCTCCCATTCTGTCGGTTGTCTTTTGGTTTTGTTGACTGTTTCCTTTGCTTTGCAAAAGCTTTTTATCATGATGAAGTCCCAATAGTTCATTTTTGCCCTTGCTTCGCTTGCCTTTGGCGATGTTTCTAGGAAGAAGTTGGTTCAGCTGAGGTCAAAGAGGTTGCTGCCTGTGTTCTCCTTTAGGATTTTGATGGACTCCTGTCTCACATTGAGGTCAGACACTATTTCTTATCTTAATGAATGCTATAGTAAAAACAGTACTTCTTTTGAAGTTTATGAAAGAAGAGGAGCAGGGGAGATACCTCGTGATTCTTTGAGACTCAAGAGAAGGATATATGAATGGTCATGCATGTAGATACATGTGTGGGTAGAGTTATGGCACACAAGAAAGGTGCTGATAACCTAAAGGTGATCATCAGAGAATAAAATAAGAACTCGAGAAAAGGAGAAATACTTTTGATAAATTGAAGTGATAAGTGATTAGGGAAATGTAAGAAGACTAAAATTTCATTCACATACTACCAGACAATAAAAACTAATAATTAGTGATCACCTACTAGCTACCCTAGATTACATTATCCTCTCTAATTATCACAACAACCCATTTTACAAAAGAGAAAATGGAGGCCCAACATGTTACTTTTGGTAAATTACTTCTGGTGACTGGTGAAACCAAGATTCTAACACCAACACGGCTGAGTTTAAATGCAGGCGACTCCCTTTTGGACATCACAACCGGAAGACATGGCCCCATACATGTTTAAGAGGCATCATATTATTTTGCTTGGTTATCACTGGATGAAAGGTAACCTATATTATTCTTCCTGAAATGATTCCACTATCTTTAAACAGCTTTACCAATCTGTGTCTGTAGGAAAGCCATCCTTCTCTATGTCTCTAAATGAAATGAAGAGCAGACTAGCCAACTCACCAAGATTTCATTGTAAAGATAGGGATAGACAGTGGAATTTGAGGGAATCAGCTTATCCCACACCAGGTCTTCCGATGTCACATCCTTATTACCCTTGGAAAAAGCCTTCAAATAGTTTATTTCAGATGCAAGTTGTCTTCTGCCCCTGAAAGAGCTTTTATGAAGGGATATCGGCATGCTGTATTAAAAAAAAAGTGTTTCCTGGACATGCAAGAGGA
Source organism: Mirounga leonina (assembly GCF_011800145.1). Lineage (NCBI taxonomy): Eukaryota > Metazoa > Chordata > Mammalia > Carnivora > Phocidae > Mirounga > Mirounga leonina. Next base: position 24,334,356 of record NW_023270268.1, read on the forward strand.
TATAAGATACAGCCTTGTCCCAAAGATATCTCAAGTAACTGCTTGATTGGTACTCTTTCCTGAGCTTCCTGGAGTTATCCAGTCAAAGAATGTCAAATGATAGTGTCTAATTAATGTACTATATTGACATTAGACTAGGTTTCCCTCCCTTTCTCCCTCCCCATCATCTGACAAACCTGAGGGTACAGAAAGAGTCAGGGGGATGCTGAAACTGGATTTATCAACATCTGGGAAGCATGGGCCTGGGAACCATGAATGTGGCCTGTGAACAGAGGGGGGCAGCAGAGAGCTGCTGGAGAGGCACACTCATCAGCGATCGTCCAAGGGTGCCGCTGGTTCTGGTCATCCTGGAGACATTGGCTGGGAGATCCTGCCCCAAGAGGTGTAACCCAGCTGAAGAATTTAGCCCGGCTGAGATCCTTGGCTGGGATCCACAAATAGGACCTTCAATTTCCCAAATGACATGCTTCTGATCATGTCATCCTCTTGCCAAAAAGTCACTTCCATCAATGGCTCCTCATTGCTTAGAACACTGGTTCTCAAGCTTTAGAGTGCATCAACATCACTTGGAGGAATTGGTAAAACACAGATCACTGGGCTCACTTCTAGAATTTCTGAAAAATTAGGTCTGGGTCAGGGTCCAAGAATTAGCTTTTCTGCAAAGGTCTCAGGTGATGTTGGCATTGCGGGCTCCTGTTCGCTCAAGGACCACACCCGGTGAACCACTGGCTTAGAAAGTGCTTGAGCTGCCCACCTACCCCCTGTCCAACTTCTCTTCTAACCACTCAGTCCCACTTGCATCCTCCCACCCCCACACCCTCACACTGTGTTCCACCTGGGAACTTTCTTCAGCCTCCCAAGGGAACCATGTTTTCCCACACCTCTTAGCTTATTCACATTTGCCCTCTCCGCTGAAACATTTTTCTTCCATCTCTTTACCTGGCTAATGCTTACTTATCTTAGGTCCCAAGTTAGAAGCCTCCCTCCTGTGAACTCCCACAGTGCCCTGCATTTCTATGTGGTAGATAACTGTTTGTGTGTTTGTGTCCCGACCAGTCTATCAGCCTTTTGGGAGCAGAGGCTCACAAACATACACACCATTATAAATCCTCGGTCACCGGTCTCATCAGGAATCTCACAATAATCATGCCACATATCTCTGATCACCTCCCTCTTCCGTTCTCAATGATTATTTCAAACAGTCTTCACTTTTCCTCAAATCCTTAACCTTCCCACCTCCTCTATCACACTCAACAGATGGCCTTGCCTACTCCTTCACAGAGAAAATAGAAGCCACCAAATAGAAACCCCTCAACTTCCCACCACCAAACCTACAAACCCACACTCACCACATCCCTCTGACCTCCTGTTATAACAGAGGAGCTGCCTCTACTTTCTAATGCTGCCTAAAGCCAACCCCTCCTTCTCTCTTGTAGCTTTCTCCCTCCTGCTTCCTCAAAACCCCCACTGTCAACACACCCTCTTCACATATCTTCAACTTCTTCCGATTGTCTCCCTGCCATTTTTAAAATATGTTCAACTCTCTCCTCTATATATAACCATCCCCCTTCTGCTACATAGCACCCTGAAATTATCATCTTATTTCTGTTTGCTCCTGCCCAGCCAAAAATGTCTAACTTTATGGTTTCCATTTCCTCATTTCCCATTCATTCCATAAGATACTTTTCCTCAAACACTGATCTTACTAAGGTTGCCAAGTACCTTTCTTTAGCTTAATCCCATGGAAACTTTTCAGTTCCCATCATACCTGGCCCCATTGACTCCCTCCTCCATGGTGAAACCCTCTCACCCTTAGCTTCTGTGACCTTCCAGTCTGGTCTTCTACCTATCTGGCATTCCCCCTTTAAGGCCTGGTCCTCCTCTACTTCACTTGTAAATGCCAGTGTTTTGTTGCACTCGATCTTAGAACTTCTTATCTAAAGGCTGCCTGGATAAGCTTATCCATTCCCATTGATTCTCTTACTCTATACGTACCAACCACACCCTTTACTGGACAAGTCTCCAGATCTCCGACGTCACGTAACCAATTGTCTTCCCTAAGTTCTTTCTTTGATGCTCTACAGGCCCCTCATACTCCACTGAACCTGTGATATTCCAGAAAACCTGCTCCTTCTATGTGCTTCTTATTGAAGAAATTGAACGACAGTAACCCTGGGGATGCATACTTGACATCTCCCTCTGTCTCCTACTCTGTATCTCACCAAATCCACAATCCCCAAATTCCACTAACCTCTCTCCACCTCCTCCAGCATCCCCTTTCTCCTGGATTACAGCTATAGCCACCACTGTCCTTGCAGCATCTCTGGCCCCTCCAATTCATTCTTCCCACTTTGCTAGAGGGGCCTTTCTAAAAACAAACGTCACTTCCTTGCTTAAATCCCTCAATAGCTATCCATCACCCTGGGGATAATTCAGTCTTGTCTTGCCCCTTATCCTGGCCACGCTGGCCTTTTTCAGCTACTCCAAAGCACCAAGCTCCTACCCACCTCAGTGTCTTTATATATGCTGTTCTCTTTCCCTGGAATGCTTGCCTCACACCCTTCTTTGCCTAGCAAACTCCCACTTATCCTTCAGGGCTCAGCTTCAGATTCTCTGAGGGAAGTTTCACTGACCCTCCACCACCACCCACTATATGCTGAGTCAAGGTTACCAGTTAAACACTCTCATAGTATGCTATTCTCTTCCTTCAAAGCACTCATCACAATTGTGGTTAATTAATTACTTGTGAATTTATTTTACAATGCTTCTTTCTCCTTCTAAGCATCATACAGGCAGAGATCAAATCTTTCTTATTTTCTACCATATCTCTACTACCGTTCACAATGCCTGGCTTGTACTGAGCTGACAACAAATCTTTGTTGAAAAAATAATGAATGATTACAGAAAATATATGCCACAATTTGAAATTCCACACTTCATGGGCTGGTTGGTTTGCTAATTCTCTACATTTACAATGTCTTCTACATTCACTAGATAACAAAGCAATAGCTCATATTTCTTCAGAGCTTTCTATTTGTCTGGCACTGTCTTAAGTGTATTACATTCTCACAAAGTTCCTGTGAGCTAGATATTATTACTTTCTCCATCTTACAGTAGAGGCAACTGAGGCACAGAGACATCAATATCTTGCCCCAAAACACAGAGCTAATAAGTAGTGAGCTGAGATATAGGTCCCATGTTCTTAAAAACCATAACATACCATCTCTTAAGTTAAGAGGGAGGGGAAACCTCCATGAATGTTGGGACTTGTGCATTATTAAGGCTGCTGTTACAGAGAAAGGAAGACAAAAAAATTAGATACATCAGTGGTTCTCAGAATTTAATGTACATTACAACCAGCTACAGAGATTGTCAAAATACAGATTATAAGACTCCATTACCAAATTCAGTAGGTCTGAGGGGTGAGGCCCAAGAATTTGCATTTCTAACAAGTTCCCAGGTGATGCTGAAACAACTGGTCAAGGATTACACTATGAAAACTACTGCAGTACATGAAGGACTTTCCCAAGATTTCTCTATTTGAAAAATTACAGAGTACCCTTCTCTGGCAATCTGCCCTTCTAAAATAAATAATAAATAAATAGGAAAGAAAAGCTGTTCAAGAGAAATTTTAAAATGCAAACAAAATAGAGCAAGGGTAAAGTGATGCTTCGCATTCCTCATCCGCTAGATCCTTCTCCTGTTTTTCCTTCAACCTCACCACACAGGTTGTAGTATGCACCTCCTCCTGAAGAAATAAAAGTATTTGCATCTAACAAGATGAGTGTGTTACCTAGTTTACCTTTTTAATTCTCACAACTCCATAAGATCACACTATTATTATCCCCATATTAGAAATGAAGAAACTGAGCCTCCAAGAAGTTAAAGATCACAAGATCTGAGATCACAAAGCTATAGAGTACTGACTCAGATTCAGGTTGGTATGACTTCAAATCCCTATCTTTTCCATTGACTGACACTGTCCTTCATATTTCTTTTTTTTTTTTTAAGATCTTATTTATCTTATCTTTATCTGAGAGATAGAGTGTGTGCACACACAAGCAGGGGAAGGGGCAGAGGAGGCAGAGGGAGAGAGAGAATCTCCAGCACACTCCACGCTGAGCTCAGAGCCTGATGCGGGGCTCCATCTCACCACCCTGAGATTGTGACCTGAGCTGAAACCAAGAGTCAGACGCTTAACCAATGGAGCCACCCAGGCGCCCCTGTCCTTCATATTTCCATTGACCTTTTTAATTCTCTTAAATGTACAAAAACCAAAACGTAATTTCTCTCACACTCATATAGGAAATGTCAATGGAAAAAAAAAAATCTAAATCCATCTCTCCCTGCAAAATATGCTTTTAATACCTCTTCTTTGGGTTACTTCTTTGAAATTGGTTGCTATTCGTTTCAAATGTGTAGTGGTAAGAAATCAAACTCTTGAATTAAAGAATTATTAGGCCCTCTCTAAGAAGTATATAGCACCCAAAACAATCATGGCCTGGTGTGTCTTTCTAGAACCACTGACAACACTGAATTCTATCACCTTCCTGGTGTGATACAAAATTTAATCTTAAAAATTTAAGATTAAATTTTGTATCTATCCTTTAATGTTTCCAAATCAAGGAGGCTTTTAGAATTCCACTGCAGGGCTGTGAGGCCATACATCCCCCAGGATTAATCACAAGTATTTTATAAAGATGAAGTTTCGTTGTATCTTTGTTCTTTGTATCTTGGCTTTTGTTGGCGCATTTTAATTAGGATCTGGTATCTGCAATAAACAGTAAACATAAAGAGCTTTGCAAAAATGTATTAGACTGTTTGTTTTCACACTCTAATGCATATTTGCACAATTTTACCATGAAAAAAGGAAAACATGCTAAGCTCTTGGGCTCTATCCCAAATGTCCTGGAATAGAATCTGGAAATTACTAAAAATTCAACCAAACCTCATCATATTCCAGCAATTAACCTAAGAAACGAGGGTCCATTCTCTGTATAAAGAAAACATTTTCAAGAGGAGAAGTCTGTGGAGGAGAATGCTTCTCGATAACACACGTATCGCATTCTCCAAACCTGTTTTGAAATTTGGACTTTTTCCCTTTCGTGCTAAAAGAGCTTAATAAACAGTTAGGTTGGGTGATGTTTTATTTTTCTCTTTCAGAGTGTTAAGAAAGCTTCTGTTACTAAACGAAAACAGAAAGGATGGTTAAGCATAAAACGGGGATAAAACAATCATACGTTGCCTCGTTTTTAAAAAGTAGCTGGGGATTAATAATCTTTCTGCTAAATAGTTATACACTAGAATGAATTATTATTTAAAAGAGTAGAATCATGGCAAGTGCTAATGACAAAGGTTAGGTTGGGGGGGGTTATTTGAACACATCATAATCAAAAAGTAGCAAAAACTTTTAAAAATCTCCAAATATGGTTCCTATGCACAATTGTTATTGATAGGACACCTTGATAGTGTTCAAACGCAATGCAAAATCATAAAAGTGTGAACAATTCAGAGGCATAAAGTGATTTTTTCTCTTGTATCTATCCTTTAATATGTTTCCAAATCAAACACAGGATTAAGTAATTTATTTTGTTGCATGATTTATTTATGGGTTGAAACACAGTAAACAACAGATAAAAGACATAGTCCCAGGCATCAACTTAAGAGATAAAAATCATTACATTTTATTAGAGGGAGACATATAAAAATGCCAACGTGAACTGTAAAGAAAGGAAAAGTACTAGCTCACAGGTCCCAAGTCTGAGTTAGACTTGGTGTTTTTAACTCCCCTTTAGGGGAATGATAGGCCTGAATTTAATTAGAAATCTGTTTTTTTAAGATTAAAGTTGTGAAAAAGTTAAAAGGTTGGATCATGCAAAAATAAAAATGACTCTGAAGATCTTAGGGAATTTGAACTGGTAAACTTCGATTTTATTTCCTGCCAACTGTTTGTGGGAGGATTAAGAGATGTACAGGAATTATTAGTTTTAGATAAAAGCCAGCATTTTATAAAGCAATTAATTTTTCATTAGTTCCACATAATTTTGGCAAAAAATAGTTTTGTTCCAATAAAGCTATTACATTTCAAGAGGTTACTCTAAAATATAGCCATTAACTTCGCATTAATTTAACCAGATTTATAATAGGCTAAACTACAGGCAGGAAAGCAGTAATAGTTTTTTACAGAATATATTAGAATTAAAAGGAAAAAATTAAGATGAAAAATAGTTTAGAAACAGGTCATAAAACTTCTAAATTTCTAAGCATGGTTACGCATTTATTTAAAAGTTTGTTTAATGTTTGTTAAGCAGATAAAATGAATTTTATAAAGTCCACCTTAAGTTTTTGCATGGGGTTATCTTGGAACTATCAGAAATAAGTATTTTTATTACAATAAATTTATTTTATATTACAATAAATAAAATATATTTTAAAGATTGAAAAAGCAAAACTTGTTAGCACTGAAAACTTTATTCACAGAGCCATCAACTCCCCTTCCCAATGCTTGAACTACCTTTAATGCACCCACAAAATTCCACTCAGATGGCCAAAGCACCCAGATTGTTGGAGTGTTCTCACCTCCAGTTTGAGTTCTTTAACCCTCACTGGAATGACAAAGAAGTCTAGTTGAGTAAGTCCCTGACTGGAGAATGTTTCTTGTCTGTTTACCTCCAAGTAGGCTTCAGTGGTTACCATTCCATCTCCACCACCAGCCTCCCGCTCCAGCCCACAACCACCTCTCTCCAGCTCACTGCGATGTTCTCCCACTAACTCCTTCCAATCCCATGTTTGTCCACCAACCCCATTCAGGTTCCATACTGTGAACAGAAGATTTTTGTTGAAAACATAAGTCATGTCACCCCTAATTGAAAATCCTCTATTGATTTCCCTTGCATCTTGAGAAAAATCTCATTACCTTACCTTGGCCTACAGAACCCATGATTGTTTCTCTCCTCTGAGTAACACATTCTCTCACAGTGGGTTCATCCCGACCCAGTGAGGTTCCTTCAAGTGTTCTGCAACCAGTCCCACCTCCAGTCATGTACCAGGCACTAGGTAAATGCAGAATCCCTATGTTACCACCACTTTGGTTTTAAGACATTTGTCCCAAAATGTTCTTGATGAGACTTTCTGTCAATCTAGTTTTCAGATTTTTTTGACCTGGTTTTGTGCCTCTTCTTGCCCTTTAGACTAGGCACCCAATACACTTATTCATGTAGGATCTTAACTTCCCCTCAAACACTGCTTTGTTACATACCCTCCCTGATTCGGTATAAGCCCAGAATCTTCTACACAAACATTGCTCAGATAGGAAGTATGTTTGCTATTCATACCAGCCATGGTGGGTCCAGGGATGCACCACATTCTAACATTAAACTATTCTCTAATGTTTGCATTTGTACTTATATTGTCTGCCCTGATAGATCATTAGATCTTTGAGGGTAAGTAATGTACTTACTTATTTAGGTCATGTTAGTAGTATCCTGAGGACTTGTTAGATGTCATATCCAACATGGGCTCAGCTCAGGACATGGGTAGGACCTTGTGATGAACTGCCTCATAGAGGAACATTAAGGCAGGACTGAGGAAACCACACTAGGAGGAGGGTAGATCATTAATTCACTCATTCATTTAATTGCCATCCACATAGCAACTTCCATGTCCTGATAGCTATGCTAAATGATGCAGAATGAAATGAATAAAACATAGCTACTTACTTTTTATTTCTTTTCAAATTCTTGGCATCCTATCATCATGAACATGATGCACACACATACACACACACATTTTTGCTTCTCTGCTCAGTATCATTAAGTTCACTTTAAAAAGAATAGCAGATCAGTGTGTGTATATATAGAAATCCCAAAAGATAAAATGGAAAAACAATGAAAACTAATAATAGGATCCAATTAAATAGTACATTACTGGATAAATGTACAAAAATCAATTTAATTCTTGTATACAAATAATAATCAAGTAAACAATAACCAAGTAGAAATTATTCCCATTTGCAATGTATATAATAGTTAATAATAAACCTCATAAGAAATATGTATAAAGAAAAGTCTAAATTTTTGAGGCACATAAATGTCTTGTGTAATTTAAGTGGAATATAATGTTCTTGTATCAGAAAAGCTCATATGAGTGATCAACTGGCCCCAAAACGATTTAGGAATATGATGTGATGCCAATTAAAACCCTCTAAAAATTTTTGGAATAAGATAAAACCATGTTCTCATGAAAGGACAAATGGGAAAGAATTCCCCCCAAAATTGAAAAGAATAATTGTGTTAGCATTTATTTTTGCATTACAAAATTACCCCTAAATTTAGAATCTTAGAACAACAAACTTTTTATTATTTTGGCTTCTGTGAATCAGAAATCCAAGATTGGTTTAGCTAGATGCCTCTGGCTCAAGTTCTCTCACAAGGCGAATCAAGGTATTAGCTAGGGCTGTGATCTCATGAAAGGCCCAATTGGGGCAGGATCCACTTCCAAGCTCACATGTTTGTTGGCAGGATTCACTTCCTCCCAAGCTGTTACACTGAGGGCCTAAATTCCTCACTAGCTGTTGTCAGGGACTCCCTCAGTTCCTGGCCACATGGCCCTCTCCACAGAGCAGATTACAGCAAAACAGCTGGCTTCGAATTAAGTGAGAAAACAAGACAGAGTATCCAAGATGGAAGCCACAGTCTCCTTGTAACTTAATATCAGAAATGACATCTAATTACCTTTACCACATTTTATTCCCTAGAGGGTTGTTACATCTAGCCCATCTTTGAGGGAAGGAGAATATCCAAGGGCATGAATACCAGAAGGCAGGGATCCTAGGAGGCCATTTGCCTACCCTAATAATTAAGGGGAATTTGTACTGTCACCACTGGAATGTACCATAAAGCCAAAATAATTAAAACAGCATGTAACTGATGGCAGAACAGACAGTGCTCAATGAAGTAGAATAGAAACCCCAAAACAAATGAAGGTATATAGAAGCATTTAGTACACTGAAACTGTGATTTCCAAATCAATGGGAAAAGGATTGATGATTAGTCAAATTATGCTGAGAAAATTGGTTACCTGTTTGGGAAAAATATCTATATTGGATCTTTACCTCACTCCATGACCAAAGTAAGTCCCAGGAGTTTAAATAATTAAATATATACATTTGAGAAGGGACATAAATTGATCTTCAATTCTATTAGTAGGGATTTTATTTCTTAAACTGGGTTGGGGTACATGGATATTTCTTCTACAATAACAAAACTTTCAGCTCGATGGGTGGAGCAAGATGGCGGAGGAGTAGGAGACTTAGATTTCGTCTGGTCCCAGGAATTCAGCTAGATAGGAATCAAACCATTCTGAACACCTACAAAGTCAACAGGAGATCGAAGAAAAAAAAATAGCAGCAACTCTCTGAACAGAAAAACAACCAATTTCTGGAAGGTAGGATGTGCGGAGAAGTGAATCCAAGGTGATATTTGGCAAGATAGACAGTGGTAGGGGGTCCTCCGTCTGCTGCTTCTGGCAAGTGGCGCGGGCTCTCAGCTCAGGGTGGCCATAAAGCGTGATCTGCGGCACAGTCGGGCCACTGCTCCTCCAGCAGGGACCCAACAAGTGGCAGATCTGGGGAGACTCCCCTTCCTCCCTCGGGAGGAGCAGCGTGGGAGCGCACGGCAGGGATCTGCTGGGTTTGGAGACACCACAAGGGGTCAGGTGCCAGAGATAGAAACACTCAGCCACAGGCCGGGTGAGCACAGAGTGCAGCTGGAGACTGGGGAGATGGGAGTGACTGACTGCTTTTCTCTGGGGCTCACTGAGTGGGGCCCCGAGTTCTCGGCTCCTCCGGGGGCGGAGATTCGGAGGCCGCCATTTTCGCTCTCATCCTCCAAAGCTGTACGGAAAGCTGGCAGGGAACAAAAGCTCCCGAGAGCAAACCCGAGCAGATTACTTAGCCCAGACTGGCAAGGGCAGGGCAATTCTGCCTCCAGCAAAGACATTTGGGAACCACGGCAACAGGCCCCTCCGTCAGAAGATCAGCAAGAACAGCCAGCCAAGACCAAGTTTACCGATCAATGAGAATGGCAGAACTCCAGAGCTAGGGGAATACTGCACATAGAATTCATGGCTTTTTTACCATGATTCTTTAGTCTTTCAAAGTTAATTTTTTTTTAACTGTCTTTTTTTTTTTAATTTTTCTTTTTCCCTTTTTCAACCAACATCTTACAATCCCTTTTTTAAAAAACATTTTTATTTTTCATTTTTAGAGTCATATTCTATCCCTTCATAGTACTTAGCTGTATTTTTGGCATATATATATAAGTTGTTCTCTCTTTAAAATTTTGAGATACAGTTTCTTTTAACAGATCAAAATATACCCTAAATCTCTAGTGTATGGCTTTGTTCTAGTCTCCTGCCTGATCACATTCTCTCTCTTTTTTTTTTTTTAAATCCTCTTCTTTCTTTTTTCAAATAACTTCTTATCTTATCAATTCCTTTTATAAAAATTTTTATAATGTTCATCTTTACAGTCATATTCCATCCCTTCATCATATTAACCCTTATTTTTGTGCATATATAAGTTTTTCTTTCTTTAAAATTGTGGGAAGCACTTTCTTCTAACAGCCCAAAATACACCCAAAATCTAGTGTATGGCACTGATCTATGGACCAGCCTGATCATATTTGATCATATTCTGTTTTTTTTTGTTTTGTTCTGTTTTTGTTTGTTTTTATCTTTTTCTTTTTTTTTTTTTTTACTTTTTTCTTTCTTTCCCTTTCTTTTCCCTTTTTCTTTTCAGGTCTTTTCTGATTTATTTAGAGCATATTTTCTGGGGATGTTGTTACCCTGTTAGCATTTTGTTCCCTCATTCATCTATTCTCCTCTGGACAAAATGACAAGATGGAAAAAATCACCTCAACAAAAAGAACAAGAGGCAGTACCGACTGCTAGGGACCTACTCAATATGGACATTAGTACAATGTCAGAACTAGAGCTCAGAATGATGATTTTGAACATACTAGCTGGGCTTGAAAAACGTATGGAAGTTATTAGAGAAACCCTTTCTGGAGAAATAAAAGAACTAAAATCTAACCAAGTCAAAATCAAAAAGGCTATTAATGAGGTGCAATTAAAAATGGGGGCGCTAACTGCTAGGATAAATGAGGCAGAAGAGAGAATCAGTAATATAGAAGACCAAAGATGGAAAATAAAGAAGCTGAGAAAAAGAGAGATAAACAACTACTAGATCACGAGGGCTGAAGTCGAGAGATAAGCGATACCATAAAATGAAACATTAGAATAATTGGAATCCCAGAAGAAGAAGAAGAAAGAGAGAGAGGGGCAGAAGGTATATTGGAGCAAATTATAGCAGAGAACTTCCCCAATTTAGGGAAGGAAACAGGCATCAAAATCCAGGAGGCACAGAGAACCCCTCTCAAAATCAATAAAAATAGACCAACATACCGACATCTAATAGTAAAATTTACGAGTCTCAGAGACAAAGAGAAAATCCTGAAAGCAGCTCGGGAGAAGAGATATGTAACCTACAATGGTAGAAACATTAGATTGGCAACAGACCTATCCACAGAGACCTGGCAGGCCAGAAAGGACTGGCAGGATATATTCAGAGCACTAAATGAGAAAAATATGCAGCCAAGAATACTAAATCCAGCTAGGCTGTCATTGAAAATAAAAGGAGAGATAAAAAGCTTCCAGGACAAACAAAAACTAAAGGAATTTGCAAACACAAAACCAGCCCTACAAGAAAACTTGAAAGGGTCCTCTAAGCAAAGAGAGAGCCTAAAAGCAACATAGACCAGAAAGGAACACAGACAATATACAGTAACTGTCACCTTACAGGAAATACAATGGCACTAAATACATATCTTTCAATAGTTACCCTGAATGTAAATGGGCTAAATGCCCCAATCAAAAGACACAGGCTATCAGATTATTAAAAAACAAGACCCATCAATATGCTGTCTGCAAGAGACTCATTTTAGACCCAAAGATACCCCCAGATTGAAAGTGAGGGGGTGGAAAACCATTTACCATGCTAATGGACACCAAAAGAAAGCTGGGGTGGCAATCCTTATATCAGACTAATTAGATTTTAAACCAAAGACTGTAATAAGAGATGAGGAAGGACACTATATCCTACTTAAAGGGTCTATCCAACAAAATCTAACAATTGTAAATATCTATGCCCCTAACATGGGAGCAGCCAGTTATATAAGCCAATTAATAACAAAAGCAAAGAAACACATCAACAACAATACAATAATAGTGGGGGACTTTAACACCCCCCTCACTGAAATGGACAGATCATCTAAGCAAAAGATCTACAAGGAAATAAAGATTTTAAATGACACACTGGACCAAATGAACTTCACAGATATATTCAGAACATTCCATCCCAAAGCAACGGAATATACATTCTTCTCTAGTGCCCATGGAACATTCTCCAGAATAGATCACATCCTAGTTCACAAATCAGGTCTCAACTGGTACCAAAAGACTGGGATCATTCCCTGCATATTTTCAGACCACAATGCTTTGAAACTAGAACTCAATTACAAGAGGAAAGTCAGAAAGAACTCAAATACATGGAGGCTAAAGAGCATCCTACTAAAGAATGAATGGGTCAACTAGGAAATTAAAGAAGAATTTAAAAAATTCATGGAAACAAATGAAAATGAAAACACAACTGTCAAAATCTTTAGGATGCAGCAAAGGCAGTCGTAAGAGGAAAGTATATAGCAACACAAGCCTTTCTCAAGAAACAAGAAAGGTCTCAAGTACACAACATAACTCTACACCTAAAGGAGCTGGAGAAAGAACAGCAAATAAAGCCTAAACCCAGCAGGAGAAGAGAAATAATAAAGATAGAGCAGAAATCAATGAAATAGAAACCAAAAGAACAGTAGAACAGATCAACAAAACTAGGAGCTGGTTCTTTGAAAGAATTAACAAGATTGATAAACCCCTTGCCAGACTTATCAAAAAGAAAAGAGAAATGACCCAAATCAACAAAATCATGAATGAAAGAGATCACAACCAACACCAAAGAAATACAAACAATTATAAGAACATATTATGAGCAACTCTATGCCAGCAAATTAGATAACCTGGAAGAAATGGATGCATTTCTAGAGATGTATCAACTACCAAAACTGAACCAGGATGAAATAGAAAACCTGAACAGACCTATAACCACTAAGGAGATTGAAGCAGTCATCAAAAATCTCCAAAAAACAAAAGCCCAGGGCCAGATGGCTTCCCAGAGGAATTCTACCAAACATTTAAAGAAGAATTAACACCTATTCTTCTGAAACTGTTCCAAAAAATAGAAATGGAAGGAAAACTTCCAAACATGTTTTATGAGGCCAGCATTACCTTGATCCCAAAACCAGACAAAGACCCCATCAAAAAGGAGAATTCCAGACCAATATCCTTGATGAACATGGATGCAAAAATTCTCACCAAAATAATAGCCAATAGGATCCAACAGTACATTAAAAGGATTATTCACCATGACCAAGTGGGATTTATTCCTGGGCTGCAAGGTTGGTTCAACATCCACAAATCAATCAATGTGATACAATACATTAATCAAAGAAAGAACAAGAACCATATGATCCTCTCAATAGATGCAGGAAAAGCATTTGACAAAGTACAGCATCCTTTCTTGATCAAAACTCTTCAGAGTATAGGGATAGAGGGTACATACCTCAATATCATAAAAGCCATCTATGAAAAACCCACAGCAAATATCATTCTCAATGGGGAAAAACTGAGAGCTTTTCCCCTAAGGTCAGGAACACGGCAGGGATGTCCACTATCACCACTGCTATTCAACACAGTATTAGAAGTCCTAGCCAAAGCAATCAGACAACAAAAAGAAATGAAAGGCATCCACATCGGCAAAGAAGTCCAACTCTCACTCTTTGCAGATGATATGATACTTTATGTGGAAAACCCAAGACTCCACCCCAAAACTGTTAGAACTCATACAGGAATTCAGTGAAGTGGCAGGATATAAAATCAATGCACAGAAATCAGTGACATTCCTATACACCAACAATAAGACAGAAGAAAGAGAAATTAAGGAGTCGATCGCATTTACAATTGCACCCAAAACCATAAGATACCTAGGCATAAATCTAACCAAAGAGGCAAAGGATCTGTATTCAGAAAACTACAGAATACTCATGAAATAAATTGAGGAAGACACAAAGAAATGGAAAAACGTTCCATGCACATGAATTGGAAGAACAAATATTGTGAAGATGTCAATGCTACCTAGAGCAATCTACACATTTAATGCAATCCCCATCAAAATACCATCAACTTTTTTCAAAGAAATGGAATAATCCTAAAATTTGTATGGAACCAGAAAAGACCCCGCATAGCCAGAGGAATGTTGAAAAAGAAAAACAAAGCTGGCGGCATCACAATTCCGGACTTCCAGCTCTATTACAAAGCTGTCATCATCAAGACAGTATGGTACTGGCACAAAAACAGACACATGGATCAATGGAACAGAATAGAGAGACCAGAAATGGACCCTCAACTCTATGGTCAACTAATCTTTGACAAAGCAAGAAAGAATGTCCAATGGAAAAAAGACAGTCTCTTCAACAAGTGGGGTTGGGAAAATTGGACAGTCACATGCAGAAGAATGAAACTAGACCATTGCCTTACACCACACACAAAAATAGACTCAAAATGATTGAAAGACCTAAATGTGAGACAGGAGTCCATCAAAATCCTAAAGGGGAACACAGGCAGCAACCTCTTCGATCTCAGCCGCAGCAACTTCTTCCTAGAAACATCGCCAAAGGCAAGGGAAGCAAGGGCAAAAATGAACTATTAGGACTTCATCAAGATAAAAAGCTTTTGCACAGCAAAAGAAACAATCAACAAAACCAAAAGACAACCGACAGAATGGGAGAAGATATTTGCAAATGACATATCAGATAAAGGGCTAGTACCCAAAATCTATAAAGAACTTCTTAAACTCAACACCCAAAGAACAAATGATCCAATCAAGAAATGGGCAGAAGACATGAACAGACATTTTTCCAAAGAAGACATCCAAATGGCCAACAGACGCATGAAAAAGTTTTCAACATTGCTCGGCATCAGGGAAATCCAAATCAAAACTTCAATGAGATAACACCTCACACCAGTCAGAATGGCTAAAATTAACAAGTCAGGAAATGACTGATGTTGGTGGGGATGCAGAGAAAGGGGAACCCTCCTACACCGTTGGTGGGAATGCAAGCTGGTGCAGCCACTCTGGAAAACAGTATGGAGGTTCCTCAAAAAGTTGAAAATAGAGCTACCATATGACCCAGCAATTGCACTACTGGGTGTTTACCCCAAAGGTATAAATGTAGGGATCCGAAGGGGTACCTGCCCCGGATGTTTATAGCAGCAATGTCCACAATAGCCAAACTGTGGAAAGAGCCAAGATGTCCATCGACAGATGAATGGATAAAGAAGAGGTGGTATATATATACAATGGAATATTATGCAGCCATCAAAAGGAATGAGATCTTGCCATTTGCAACGACGTGGATGGAACTGGAGGGTATTATGTTGAGCGAAATAAGTCAAAAAGAGAAAGACATGTATCATATGACCTCACTGATATGAGGAATTCTTAATCGCAGGAAACAAACTGAGGGTTGCTGGAGTGGGGGGTGGGGTGGGAGGGAGGGGTGACTGGGTGATAGACACTGGGGAGGGTATGTGCTCTGGTAAGCGCGGTGAATTGTGCAAGACTGTTGAATCTCAGATCTGTACCTCTGAAACAAATAATGCAATATATGTTAAGAAAAAAAAAAAGAGGAAGAAGAAGAAGGTAGCAGGAGGGGAAGAATGAAGCGGGGGAAATCGGAGGGGTAGACGAACCATGAGAGACGATGGACTCTGAAAAACAAACTGAGGGTTCTAGAGGGGAGGGGGGTGGGAGGATGGGTTAGCCTGGTGTTGGGTATTGAGGGCACATTCTGCATGGAGCACTGGGTGTTATGCACAAACAATGAATCATGGAACACTACATCTAAAACTAATGATGTAATGTATGGGGATTAACATAAGAATAAAAAAAAAACAAACAAAGACGTCTACATACAAAAAATCACCATCAAAAAAATTAAAAGTCTAATAGAAAACTTGGAAAAAATATTTGCAGCATATATGCCAGATGAAGAGTTCCTGTCTTTAATATCGAAGGGTGCTTTAAAATCACTAAGAAAAAGATATATACATTAGTAGAATACAAAATTGACATAAACAGGCAATTAAATAGAAGAAATAGAAAATGACAATAAAAACATTAAGGAAATATTCAATTTATTTGTTCTTTGGTAATCAAAGAACAGCAATTAAAAATGAGATCTCTATGTTCTTTCAAGTTGGTAAAGATTGGAAAAATTACAGTATTTTCAAGATTTGGAGGAAAACGGAATTTCATACATCCACAGGGTTTATACATTGGTATTTGCAAGGAAGTTTTTAAAATAACCTTAAAGAGCTGTATTCCCTTTCACGTAACTTTACTTCTAGCAGTTTTTTTTAATTTTATTTTATTATGTTATGTTAATCACCATACATGACATCATTAGTTTTTGATGTAGTGTTCCATGATTCATTATTTGCGTATAACACCCAGTGCTCCATTCAATATGTGCCCTCTTTAATACCCATCGCCAGGCTAACCCATCCCCCCACTGCCTCCCTTCTAGAACCCTAAGTTTCTTTCTCAGAGTCCATAGTCTCTCATGGTTCGTCTCCCCCTCCCATTTTCCCCCCTTCATTTTACCCTTCCTACTATCTTCTACTTATTTTTAACATATAATGTATTATTTGTTTCAGAGGTACAGGTCTGTGATTCAACAGTCTTATACAATTCACAGCACTTACCATAGCACATACCCTCCCCCCAAACTTCTAGCAATTTATCTTAAGACCTAATTGGACAAAGATGTATATAGAGAGATGCTTATCACAGCATTTTTTATTTTACCAAAAAAAAATTTTAAACATCCAAAAACTGAAGGTTTTGTTACATAAATGATGGTACAGCAGTGAAGGATGGAATATGATGCCATTAATAACTGACATGGAGGAAAATCATGGGTTAAATGAACAACATATTTAAAATGGCATATATAACATGGTACAATTTTGGAAGAAAAAATGTTAAACTGTATTGCATAGAGCATATGTTAATAATGTTAAAATGCTATACAGAGCAAAATATCAATAGTGTTATCTTCAGATGATACAATGTTGGGTAACTTTATATTTTCATTTGTTTATTCCTGTTTTTAAAATACTACATGTGAAATAAGCCCAAATTATAAATCCAAAGTTATTTCTTCACTGACACCTCAGTCCTTCTCCTTTCTCCCTCACTAACAGAATAAATGATAGAAGAGGCTGGAACCTGTTATTATCAGTTAATAGTCATTAACCCCCTGACCCCAGCACAGCCTCTGTAATTTGCATAATAAAGAAATGAGTCTGAAATCTCCTGCCCAGGGATCTCCATCTGTTTTAATGAACCTACTAGAGTTCTGCTTTTAAGCTAGAACTTCAGGCAGCATATCCAAAACGATAATGTGTTCACCTTTAAAGCAAGTGATCGAAAACTTACACACCTAAAAAGCTCACAGTAGCTTTTATCAGTGTAGGCTATCATTTCTCAAAACTGCATCTATGTCATTTGCTTCTGTCGTTTTAGAAATGGTTGAAAGTTTAATTTTGAATATGAAAAATTTTAGACTGCATACAAAGCTCTACAATTAACGGTCAATTATTCATATTGAAAGGGAGCCAGGGCCAAATAGATGATCCATTTATTACTCTTATGTTTTAATGGATTGATGTTTTTAAATAAATTAGCCAAATTCTGGCAAACTTTTATCAAGAAAACAGGTAACCATTTTTTGATACAAAAGGAGGCTCTTATTGACCAGTATTTTAAAAAGTCAAAAACAACTATATAAATTGCATAATAATAAAACATACTTCAAAAGGCACCATTTACTTTTTTTTTAAGTAGAGTATTCCTATATTCAAAAAGCAAGAAAGAATGTGCAATACTTTGTATTTTAAGAGGAAAAAATTCTAAGTTGTAATTGCTAAGAAAGAATAAATGACTTCATCTTCTTTTCTTCCTTAATTAATACATTTCCATAAACTCCTTTATTCATATAAGGCGGCACATATCAGATCAAACCAATATGAACTTACAAAGACTCTTTGAAATTATTTGTTTACTCATTTGGGAAGATTTTTATGAATGACTTGCATTCCTCTTCCTACACTATCATTGATTATCTTTGGAAGAGATGTATTGGCTGAATGGTACTTGTCCTTTCAGAACATTGAAAGAAAGTTTTTATCCTCTTAGAGCTATCAATTCCTACGGAGAACCAACTCCCTTGATGGTATTAAATAAATAATAAGAATAAAGTTATAACATCCAATGTCTGATTCAGCACATGGCTTAATGAGTTGTAAGGTACTGTTAAGTGCTTTGAAATCTTCAGAGAGTGGGAAGGACGATATACTGTATCACCCATCTGGAACATAACATCATCTTATTAGAGATTAATATTTTAATTCTTCATTTTATTTTGATATTTTCACTTTGATCTCTTTTGCACTGCCTACCTATATTTCATGGAAACAGCTAGAGTTTAAGATAATATGGAAATAAGTAAAAATTCTAAGGAGCTTAGAAATATTTCGGGGGGTGCTTTCTATCACTGGCATTTAGCAAATGCTTAGTGCATTAAACTAGTACTTAAAAGAAGCATCTGTTACACAGTAGAAACAAGCTAAGCATCAGGAGATTAAGGTCCTTATTTCAGCTCTCTTTTCACAACCTGTAGGACCACTGGCTGATCATGTACCTAGTCTCAGTCTTCTCATCAAAAAGTGATAGCTAATGAGAAAATCTCCAGGTGCAATATTCTTTGAGCACATGAAATCCAAATTGAGAAAGACCTGTATCTGAAAATGTCTAAGTAGGGTTGCTTCTGCTAAAATATAGATGGACTTCTTTAGAAATCCCAACCTAAGAGCACTCAGTCTATGAGAACTCAAAGCTCAGACACTGAGAAAACCAAGTTCCCTCCCAAGGAAGATTATCACCTTCAAACGTCAATTCACCTTGACTAATGACATTATTTGTTCAAAATGCTTTTAGAATCAAACCAGCAATTCTGTCCAGAGTTTACCCATCCTGAACCAAAGAAATTTGTTTTTTGTAAGTGGACATATCAAAGATTGTCATCTGCAAGCTATACCTAAGTCCCCAAGGGTTAAGATAGGTGGAAAATAAAAATAAACAAAAGGTTTTCTGTAATTATTTGGCCTAACAGCTTCTTTCCTTTTCGATACTGTCAAGAATTCATTTCCCCAAACTAAGTCGGAGAGTTTAAAAAATTCTATTAGGATTTCACTCCTGGTAGGTCCTACTCCTGAGATGAAAACATTGAGGACCGTTTTGTTTTGTTTTGTTTTTGAGACTTTGGTACGAAACAAAGCTTTGCCTCCCCTGAGAGACGAGTGCACTTCCTCCTTTCTGATGGCTGATTTGTAATTTATCATGCGTCCCTCTTACCAGCCTGCCAAGGAGCTTAGACATAGGGTTGAAACTCAATCACAGCAGCCACATCAATAGTTACAGTTAGCATATTTCTTTTGTCCTTTTTTCTATGTCCTGCTTTTCTATTTTCTTAGCCTTGTTGCTAAGTCGTGTTAATAAGTCACTGCAAACTCTTGGAAAGAGGTGAAGTATAAATAAACACAATTGTAGAATGAACATAACATATAAAAATTACAGTCTATATCCAAAGTACAACATCCTTCACCTCCGTACAAGGATATTAAAATTAAAAGTGAACTTATTTGGAAGTGAACGGCATCGTATCAGCAAAATTTAGACAAGTAAGTAATTTGTTTATTAGATGTTCATCAAGTGTTTTAATTTATTTCGCTTTATTAATCTCTCGAGAAAAATTAAGACCTCTCTGAACACTTAGAGTACTTAATTAAATTAAATATCTTGTAAAAATACATGTGACTAATTTGTAAGTGAACGTCTACCTTCAAAGTGAAAACAGAACGCTTTAGAACAAGAGGCTCTGCTTTATTTAGGGGAGTATTGGCTGCTCTAACAAACCCAAAATGTGTAAAGACTCAAACACATTTGAAGTTCAGTTTTTGCTCATCTAAGAGTCTGAGTGAGTTCTTCCTAGTTAGCAGGCAGATCTCTACGTAGGGCTTTAGAGACCTGGATTCCCTCCATCTTTGGTTTCGCCATCCCCTAGGGCATCCAGCTAGCAGAAAGGAAAGAGAGCCTAAAGCATTGGCCTGAAGATAGTGTATCACTCTCACTCCAATTCCACTGGTGAAGACTAGTCAGCTGGCCACATCTAGATGTAAGGCAAGGGAGGGTGGGGGGTGGGGGGGTGGGCGGAGGTTAGGGAGTTAGAACTAGGAAAGGTAGTTGAGGGCTCCACGACTGCTTTCCAGGAATGACTCTATACAGTGGAAAGGGAGCACATAAACTTTTGTGCGCAGCTTGCCCTGCCCGCTACAGGTTCGTGCCTTTCCGTTCTTTGTGTTTTCTTTTTCCCAACTCTCTATGCTCTATGCAAAGAAAGACACTCAAACACAGAGTGGCAATTTGGCAACATAGCTTGTTCCATGTCAGATGAGGTTGCTGACAGAAAAGAACTACTGGGAAAAGGCAGTTGAACAGAATCAGAAAATCGCATCAAAGACTGAAGAGACAAGTATACGTCCAGCCAGAGATCATGAGTGGACATCTTCCTTCTAGGCTGTTGAGTCCATGAGAACCCGATAAACTAGGACAGACTCAATCTCACTTTCCTTCCATCAGTGAAGGTTCTTTGTTTAATGCGGTACAAAATATGATGCCTTTAAAAGACTTTGCTTATTAATAAATTTACAAATCAGAAAATTGCTTTTGTCAAGCCATATGTCCTGATGTTTATTTAGGAAATATGGTTATCATCTGGGTTATAGGTTTAGCGCAGCCAATAAATAGCTGTGTAACTTTAGACAATCCACTTTACCTCTATGCACTCAGATTCTTCATTTAAAAAAAAAAAATCAAGGCGCCTGGGTGGCTCAGTCGTTAAGCGTCTGCCTTAGGCTCAGGTCATGATCCCAGAGTCCTGGGATCGAGCCCCACATCGGGCTCCCTGGTCTGCGGGAAGCCTGCTTCTCCCTCTCCCACTCCCCCTGCTTGTGTTCTCTCTCTCACTGTGTATCTCTTTCTGTCAAATAAATAAAATCTTTAAAAAAAAAAAAATCAAGGGATTGAACCAACTGGTCATTTATATCCAACTAAGATTCAAGTGTAAAACTCTGCCATCAGAGCAGCAATATAAAACTAATGCACCTTGAACATATTTTTTTTAAAAGATTTTATTTATTTATTTGAGAGAGAGAGAGAGCAGGAGAGGGGGGAGGATCAGAGGGAGAAGCAGACTCCCTGCAGAGCAGGGAGCCCGATGCGGGACTCGATCCTGGGACTCCAGGATCATGACCTGAGCCGAAGGCAGTCGCTTAACCAACTGAGCCACCCAGGCGCCCCACCTTGAACATATTTTTAACTTAATATATTCTAGCATCAATGATAAACCAAGCTATTGTAATAAATACATTGACTGGATTTTGAACAAGTAATGGTTTGTTAAATGCAAAAATTGCCAATCGTGGGGGCTCTTCTTTCCATATATCAGACTGCATTTTGCCAAATGCTAAAGCTCCTGCTATAGAATAAGTGGAATCTACATAGGTCTTTACCTCTTTACAACCATGACATTGCATTTAAAGGAATCACACGAAACTTCCTGCACAACTTCTTAACCTAGTTATCTAAAAAGAGAGTATGCCAAATTAATCAAAATGTGTTACGAAAGGAAATACCAGTCTTCACCCACTGGGTGTTCTTTGGGTCAGTTAGAATGTCATTTAGTAAACGGCCAAACGCCCAGCTTACTGAACTAAATCATAATCTAGTTACGCAACTGAGTAACCCTGCTCCCTTAAGCAGCGCCTGCAGCAGGGCCATGGGCCCTTTGCATTCACTCTCCCTTAGAAGAGTCCATGGTCAGGCACCTGTCCCACTCCCTTCTCCACGGTCTTCTAAGAACTTCATCAGAGTTCAGTATCCGTTGTGCCTCCCCTCCAAGTAGCTTCAAAGAGCAGCCCTCAACATCTACCTTTCAGTCTGAGAACTGGATATTGCATCTTTGGCTTTGGCTTAATTTGCTTTCCAAACTCAGTAAAGATGCTTGATGCAGTCCCAGAAACTGATAGGCATCACGAAAGAGGGAGGAGTCAATTCTACCTGGGTTGGGGGCGGGGGGGGTCTCAGGAGGAAGGTTGAGAAAAGGTTTTATAGATAAAATAACACTTGAGAAGGCTTTTCAAGGACAGGAGGAGCCAAGGAGGTAAACAAAAAGATGCATAGGCTAGAGAAATAAACCAGGACTGGATCATGAAGGACCTGGTACAGGAGGCTAAAGAATTTGAACTCCATCCTGTGGGTAATGGAGAAATCCCTGAAGGTTTTTAAGCGTCAGGGTAATATGGTAAAATTTTGCATTTTACTAAGATTGTTATTTTGGCAACAGCGTGGAGGATAAATTATGGGCCAGAATGGAAACGGGGAGCCAGTCAGGAAACAACTGTGGTAGTTATGACAATGCCAATTCAGCCAACACACTATGACAAAGTTCCCAGGCAGAAATCACCCCCCACCCCCAACCCGTAGGCAGGTTCACAAGCAACAGGAAATTTCATGCGGACAAATGCTCCTAATCTGTACATAGATGCTTCCAGGCAGTGATGTTAGCTCAAGTTGTATTTATGAAATGCATAGAGCTAGATGAGAATGCTTTCCTTTTTACTGATTACTTTCAATTACACATTACCTGGGATAGTCTTTTGCCAGATATGCCTTATGATTTAGATCAGTGCTTCTCTATCTGTGGGAAAGGACCAGGCTTTCTTTTTCCAATTTGTTGCAGACTGACACTTTTGTCTAATACAGTAATGGTAAATTACTCGAAAAATGGAATGGAAAAGCAAAAAATACAAAATGCAAGCCCTTTTTCTCATTTGATTGAGCAAACGTAAAATAATTCTGTCAAATTGCTGTCAGAGTTTCTGAACGTTTACTTCCAGTGTCTGCCACGGGCCAGTAGGAGTTTGCAGATGGGCAGAAGTGCACAGACCACACTTTGAGTAGCCCAGGTCCGGAGGGGCATAGCGAGAGGTATGGAAGCACAGGAAAGTTGATCACCTCCAAGAGCATCGCAGACCCCCCCTCGCTTAATCTCCCTGAAGAGACTGAATAATGATAGTCCTGCAACTATTAGACAGAAGTGGTCAGACGCAACGTCCACATTTGTATCATGAAACAATTTAAACAAAGCAGCATTTTTATTAGATTTGGGTGGTTGGGGGGGTTTCCCTCCTACACAACTTCGCTTTAAGCAACCACTGAGACCAATATTTAAACACGTTAGCGCTGATGAGCAATGCCAGAAAAAATATAATCAAACAAAGTGACTAAATTAATAATTTATACACTGACAACTATGTGAAAATATAAGGCATGAGGAATTCAATTAGAAAAAAATGTAAGCCAAATTAGAGTGCGTCTCAATTAAATTAGATTCCCCAACAGTGCTGTAAGTTGAGCTAAAGCCCACAGCACCACGATGACCTTAACACCAGTAATGGCAACTTGACTTGGAGCGTGTTATATTTGAAGCGCTTTATAAATACTTATGTGGATGCTGTGCTTAAGCTTAAGTGCTAACAGGACTCTTCCCAGATTTCTCTTTATAGTGCAGGAATAATCGTTATTTATTGAACATTGGTTATGCTTCAGAGACACTGTCTCTTTGAATATACCCCAATAACCCTGTAAGAGAAGTATTATGTGCTCTCATTTTAAAGGTAAGAAAATTGAGGTTCAGAGAGGTAAGTGCCTTGTGAAAGGTATACAGCTGTGAAGGGTGAGGGCCAACTCGAAACCATGTCCCCCTGATGCCAAAGCCTGTCCTTCCAGCCAAAAGGCTCTGTTACACTCTGCCCACATCACCAGCTTCAGTGGAGGTTTGGCCTCGAAGCTCTAGACTGTCTGGATGGAGTGGCTTTCTCAGCTTTGTCGTCCTCGAACCTCACTGGGTAATAAGACCCCTAACAAGGTGCCACCATCCAGGGCAGCCCTATCTCTGTACCTGCTAGCCTTTTTTTCTTTTAACTTTTTATTCTGTAATAACTTTGTACTGATAAGAAAAAAAAAGTTGCAAAAGTCGGATTCCCATAAGTCCTTTATCCAGTTTCCCCTAATGTTAGCATCTTATGTAACCATAGTACCATTAATAAAGTTGGGAAATTAATATTGCTCCAGTTGTATTAATTAAGCTATAGACCTTATTTGAATTTGGGATTCAATCCAGGATGCATCATCGCATTTACTTTTTTTTCTTTCCTTAGTGTCCTCCAACCTGTGACACTTGCTCAGGCTTTCTTTGTCTTTTATAATCTTGACACTTTTTTTTAAAGATTTTATTTATTTATTTGACAGAGAGAGACACAGTGAGAGAGGGAACACGAGCAGGGGGAGTGGGAGAGGGAGAAGCAGGCTTCCCGCTGAGCAGGGAGCCCCGATGCGGGGCTCGATCCCAGGACCCTGGGATCATGACCTGAGCCGAAGGCAGACGCTCAACGACTGAGCCACCCAGGCGCCCCTAATCTTGACACTTTTTAAAGAGTACTGTCAGTTATACTGTAGAATATCCCTCAGTTTAGATTTGCCGGACGTTTTGTCATGATTAACTTAAAGTTATGGATTTGCCTTCCCAGTATATGATGGCAGAGGATACATGTTGTCAATATGTCTTACTATTAAGTGATATTAGCCTCAATCACTTGATTAAGGTGTTGTCTACCAGGTGTCCCCACTCTAAATTAGTTACTATTTTTTCACTGTGCAATTAATACATATTTATTTGGGGGAAGATGCTTTGAGATCATCCTGCCAGCATTTTTAATGTTGACATAATAGGTTGCTTGTTAATTTTGGCATGTATGACACTGACTCCAGAATCACTCTTCGATGTGACAGTTCAGAAGATGGTTGGGGTGGATGATCAGAGAACAAACCTACTCATTACGGAGAAGGAAGAACAGCCTCTAGGGGACTGGATGAGGAGTAGAGAGGCAAAGTGAGAATGGTCAGCAGAGAAAAAAATAAAGCCCTAGAGAACCCCAAGAAGAGACTACAAGTTTCCTGCACCTCATTTTTCAATATTCCCTTATTCCTGTAGTAATTTAATCCCCACTCATCCTCAAGTTTTAGCAAGACTGATGACTTCCAGCTTGAAATTATATTTCCCAGCTAGATATGGCCCTGTGACTAAGTTCTCAACAATGCCATGTGAGCAGAAAGTGCTGGGTGCATACCATCAGAAGGACATTTCTTGTCCTCTTTCCTTCCTCTGTGACCCTAGAACAAGACTTCTTACTCATTTTGTATCATGGACCAGTTTGGCATGCTGGTGAACTCCCTGAGACCTTAACAGAATGATGTTTTAAATACATAAAGGTACAAAGGATTATAAGGGAAATCAATCATAATGAAATACAGTTGTAAAATAAATAAATGTATGATACATTACTCTATGTACTTCTTTATTGATAAATTACATAAAAAGATTTCACAAGGGCGTCTAATGACTAACATAGTTTTAAAGTGATGAGTCTAAATGGTAGTTTGAGATAACTGCAGTAACGATAATGTGATATGAAAATACCTGGACTTCGATTGGTGACAAAGTCACTAGTCCTGCTAATAATACTACTATGCTTTGCTGCCTATGATTGAGAGATATGCTACATTTCCATTAGAGGTTTTCCTACTCACATTCATAGACATCCTGAATTCCATCCGTAACCCCAGAATAGAGAATACTGGAGCAACAAGATGAAAGAAATTTGAGCCCCTGGATGACCCCTGGAATAGAGGCACCTGTCTGCCCTAGTTTCCCTCCCTATGCACCTCCGGACTGTTCCTCAAAAAGAGAGAAATTTCTATATTGTTTGAACCACTTTGCCATGCCTTTTTCTGTATATATCTCTTAGTTATAATAGTTGAGCTGTGGGGCACCTGGGTGGTTCAGTGGTTGAGCGTCTGACTCTTGATTTCAGCTCAGGTCATGATCTCAGGGTTGTGGGATCGAGCCCCGCGTTAGGCTCTGTGCTGGGCATGGAGCTGCTTAGGATCCTCTCTCTCCCTCTCCCTCTGCCTTCCCCCACCCCCAGGCCCACTCATGTGCACACTCTCTCTCTCTCAAAAAAAAAAAAATAGTTGAGCTAAACTCCAGCTCAGCAGTTCTCAAACTTTTTAATCTTTAGACCCCTTTACAATCTTGAAAATTTTACTGATGACCTCAAACATCTTTTGTATGGATTATATATAACAATATTTACCATGTTAGAAGTTAGAACTGAGAAATTTTTATTTTTATTTATTAAAAAATAACAATAATAAACCCATTACATGTTAACATAAAGAACATCTTTATGAACACTAGCTGTATTTACCAAAACAAAACAAAAAAATAGTGAAAAGACTAGGCATTGTTTCACATTTGTGAAAATCTCTTTAGTGTCTGGTTTAATAGAAGACATCTGGGTTCTCATAACCGCTTCTGCATTCACGTTATACTTTGTTGCTTTGGTTCAAGTATATGAAGAAAATCCAGCCTCACACAGGTATGGGAAAGGGGAATTTTTTAATAACCATTTCAAATAACTGTGGGCATTCTTTTTTGATACTATATGAAAACTTGACAAGCAGTAGTTTAATTTTGTTGTAATGTGGAATCTGAAGCCATATCACTGAACTTTTATACTCTGTCCCATTAAAATCCTTCAGTCTGTAATTTGAATGGCTCTCTAACCCTTACACGGTTTTGTAACATCATGAATTGGTCATTTTGAATATATTGGCTCACCGAGTTATGCAGATCTTCTAAATGTTGACACATGTCATTATACAATATCAAAGAATAACATTGGTTAACATTACCGTGGGTCTCATCAAAAAAAAAAAAAGTTTTTAAGAATCGAGAAGCTGTCAGGCTCATGGTGGTGGATACGAGTCTTCCAAAATTATAATTTTCACTTGAAAGCTCAAATGTCATCATTGGCAACAAATACTGTCAGTTGTTTTCCTTGAAGTGACAGGCTTACTTACTTCATTTTGGAGGAAATGCCTGCCAAACAGCATAGCTTGTCTATCAGTCGTTCTTTCAAGTAAAATGGTTTTCCGTGAAAAAGTGGCTAATTCATCTCACAGCTCCAACAATTGCACGAGCCCTTTTTCTTGAGACAACCATCATGGCTGCAGATGTGCCTTATGGGCGCTGCTCATTTTGTCACCCCGGGTTTTAAAAACACAGAGCCCGTGGATCAAAATTTGATAAAAATTAGTTTTATGTTATTAATAAGTTTAATAAAATTTCTCTTTCTTTATCAAGGAAATTCTTAAATGAAATGGGCTTTTTGTCTGTATGCTGTGAGTGTGTGGGAGTGAAGAATACCCTCCCGGCTGGTATTTTGGTATCAGGGCCTTGATCTGTGCTGAAGCGCTGGCAATTTTGCCTGTCTTTGCTTCTGCATCATCACTGGGAATGTCAATACAGTGAAAAGGCCAAATAAAATCTTAGTGTTATTATGAAAATAGTTTGACCTACGGAATGCCTGAAAGAGTCTGAGACCCGTGAGGACCCAGGAACCTGGCTTTGAGAATCGCTACTCTAACTAATAAAACTTCCAGGCCCTAAAGCAGGCAATAGATTGGATGGGCGTTGCTCGAGGAAAAGGGACATAAAGTACCAAGAAATGAGGGACACCTGGGTGGCTCAGTCGGTTAAGCGTCTGTCTTTAGCTCAGGTCATAATCCTGGGGTCCTGGGATCGAGCTCGCATCAGGCTCCCTGCTCAGCGGGGAGTCTGCTTCTCCCTCTCCCTCTGCTGCCCCTGCTTGTGTGAGCTCTCTCTCTCGCTCTCAAATAAATAAAATCTTTAAAAAAATTAAAAAGTAACAAGAAATGAGTCAGTGTGATGTTTAATGCTCTTGAACCATGACGCTCGCCAGGCCAATCCCTGGACAGTCGGAACTTGATCCTGCAGGCCGGCACCTGGGTCTCATTAACTTCCCTGACCACTCCTGTCAAGGATTTACCTGGCCAGTAACAGCTCTCAGGTTTATAGCGTGGAGACCTGGCCCTCATTTTTCTTATTGTTTTGTCCATGTGGCATTACCCCTGCACTCAACTTCTTTTCCAACTGTCTGTTTTCTGAAAGTGTTCTCAACTCCACCTCTGTCCAGGTGTTTTGCGGTGGGATAGGAGGGCCATGGCATAACCCAGCTCTCAGCCACAGCTAATCAGTGCAGAGGTGGGCCCCACACCAGCTGTACGCATAACCCCTTGCTGAAAATGTTGATCTTAGGATTGCCAATTGGTCAGTCTTTATCCAGATGGCTGAAGCTGTGAGATAGAAACCAGGGATTCTCATACTTGGCATGCATTAGAATCTTGTAAACCAGACTGCTGGGTCCCACCCCAGATTCTGATTCTGCAGGTCTTGGGAGAGGCCTGGGATTTTACATTTCTAGTGACTTCCCTGTTGAGGCTGATGCTGCTGGTCTGGGGACCATAGTTTGAGATTGATGTGAAGTTCCAGAACTATGAGGGTTCAAGATCATAGTTAACATCACACAATTAAAGAGGCTGGGGAAAAAAAACTGTCTAGAGAAAGAGAGAGATGGAGAGAGAGAGTACCTGAAATACAGAGGTGAAATTCACAGAGACTATCCTGGAAATTTTCAAAGGTTGTTGCTGGTCATTTCTAAATCCCAGCCATATGCCTGTCTTTGGGATCCTTGAAATCCCCTGGATCCTTATAATAAAATGTGAGTTAAAGTTGGGTTTCTGCCCCATTAAGCCCAGTATCTTCTTAACTGATACACCCTCCCAGAACCAGCCCCACGGAACTGGCTTTTCCCTGAAGTTCTATTTGGAGTCATAAGCCAAGGCATGGAAATAGAATGGATGTCATGAAGGCTCTCACAGACATCTGGAGCTTCAGCCAATAACTACATCAAAATTAGTGAAGAAGACCCCCAAACACCAACAGTATTCTCCGCTATAGCTCAGGAGATAGCATACTGGATGGAAAGGTAGGCTCTGGGTGAGAATGCACTGGCATGAATCTGGCTCTGCTACGTGCTGTGTAATCGTGAGCCAATTACTGAAGCTCTCTAAGCCTCGGTTCCTTATCTATACAGTGAGGATGACAACAGGACTACCTCATAACATCCCTATGAAAATGAAACAAGATACGCAGGGCAGCTTGGCACAAGATCTGGAACATAGTGAACACCCAGTAAATGTTGATTATGGTTCTTACTAATTCTTGTTTCTGGTCTGTTCTCACTGTGATCTTGTATCTGTAGAAGCAAATGAATGGATCCTGGTCTGTCTCTGGTCTCCGTCCTCTGGATTTGCCTCTTGTGCTTGATCTCTCCAGGCTGTTATCTCATGCACAGCTCCTCCCCCCAGGTCTAGCTCTAAGGGATCTAGCTGATGGTTTCACCAGGAGATAGTTCAGACCTCCAAGCCAACGCGGTTGTAATTCTATCAAAGGTTGAGAGTCTTTAAGGGAGTGTCTTGGCCCCAACCATCTGGGCAAGATTTCCAAAGCAAAACAAGCCTGGGAAGGTGGATTTCAGCAAGCTGCTAACAAGAGTCAGCTTACCTGTGCTGAGATACAAAGATGATGGAAGTAAGGTGAGGTGGGAAGAGTTCTGATCCTAGGTTCAGGTGTTATAGTGGCTTCTTATGCAAAGTTCACGGATCTAGGTACAGTCATCTGGGATCAGGTAAGGAATCTGATAAGGGATAGACCCCACTCCAGCTAGAACACCAACAATGCCAGATTTTGTCATCACCTGCCACTCAAGTATATTGAAAATCAATCATGATTTCTTCTATTTTTAGCTTGGTTAGGCCCTGTGTCCTAAAAACTCAGGATAGCACCTATCACAGGGCCAACCCCTATAGGAAGCCAACCCCGGCATTCTAATAAGGGATAATGCAGAAGAACTGTTAACCCAACTTCTATACCCTGTGAATATTTCCATCTATAACCCTCATCTTTATCACTCTCAGAAATTCTCTCATGTCCTCATATGCTTTTATGACCCTGTTCCTCCCCCAATTCATCTGGCTTCCCCTACTACCTTGGTAGCCAATATCTCTATGTTCTCTGGGACTGTTTGTCATGACTGAAATGTGACCCTCCTCCAGGAACAGTGTCTCCCAGACAACCTTCTCAAACTGAAGCTATGGGTTCTCCCATGAACCCATCACCTCCCCTGAGCTTTCTCATTCAGCCATCTCATTCATTCCATGGTTTCAGTTACTGTCTATGTATTGATGACTACTAAATCTCTATTTCCATCCCATCTATTCCTCTGGCCACCAGACTCATATATCTAACGGTCCTTGGCAATCCCTGAAGTCATCCCTAGGTGTCTTAAAGGGAAATGCTCCAAACTGAACCCCCCATTCTTAGAACTGCAAACTTATTTCTCCTTTTATGTTCTGTACCTCAGTATATGGCCACATAGCAAAGAACTGAACTGCCAACAACTAACACCAACTTGCCTGCCAAATGCCAACTAAACTGCTCAATACCTAACCCACAGAATTGTGAGCTGACACATGTTTATTGTTGTTTTAAGCCACTAATTAAGCCAGTTGAGGTAATTCACTATGCAGCATAACACTGGCGCATTGGAACACAGTGATGATGAGAAATGGTATCCCTTGCCCTCATGAACCTTACAGACTACTCATGCCCTAGTCTTTCCTTCACAATCATCAAAACATTGGCACCTGATCACAGTCTACTATTCCAGACCAAATCTTACATTGTCCAATAAATATCCAGGGGGAGGATCATTCAATACCCCTGCCTCACAGCTCCTGAACCTCTTCAGGTCCTATAATCTACACCTTCTCTATTTCAACAACCCATTCCTGTGATCATGCTGTGCTCTTGTCCTCATCTATAATGGGGCCATCTGTAAAAAGTTCAACTCTAATATACAACTTTTTTTTAACCACAATGACTAGTTCTCTTCACTTGATTATTTCTCTACTCTTATACCTGCTCTGACCTCATAAGAGATCCAGTTCAAGGAGCTCTCCTGTTCCCTCCCAACCAATCAACCCCTTCCTAATTTTATTCCCTTCCTTATCCAGGTTAGAGCTCATAGTGTGTCATATCAACCACTTTTCTGCCAGAGCTCTCATGTAACCTTTCCTTTTTGTCCCCAGACTTAGATATTTTTCACACATACTGGGACCCCCCTCATCCTCCTCAGCATTTACCCCCACCCCCAAAGATTGCCTACAATGACTACCTGCACACCCATCTCCAAAGACTTTTTCCTGGCTATGGAGAGACTCCATCAGAGTACACAGGGCAGGTCAGAAGTGCTGAGTTAATGCCCCTGGAAGTAGCCCTCAACTAATGGTGGTGAGGAAATACAGAAAACACCATGTTTGGCAGCCACAGCTGATCTTTACCATTGACTAGAAATTCTCCTACTGTACTGGTCATCTTTGCCTCTCATTTCCTAGTGGCTAGCCCTGCATTGCTGGCTGGCTGGCAGGTGCCATCTCAGCTCCATGGAGGTCCTCCTAGTTCCTTGCTACATGGTCCTCTCAGACCGTCTTACCCCATGGCAGCTTACTTCTTCAAAACCAGAGGAGAGCTTCTCCAGTCTGCAAAGATAATCTTAGAAAATGTCACATAATCAAGGAATCACTTTTGCCATATAAAATAACTTAATTGAGGGAATAACTATCCCATTATATCCACAGATCCTTCTCATACTCAAAGGGAGAGGATTATTGAGGGCTGTACCCCCAAGGAGCAAGAATCTTTGGGGCCATTTTAGAATTCTGCAAGTCACACCTAATCTTGAATTTGTATTTATTATGTAAAAAATTTTTTGCATAACTCTATTGATTCTGAAATGTATGCAAATATTTTGGGAAATAAGTTATATAGAATCTTAAGAGAACATCTCCCATGGTATGATAGAATGATTCTAAAAACGGCCCACCCCAATTATTCCCTTCCCTGTATCCATACCTCATGCAGTGTGACATTGAAGCTCATCCAAGAGATTTTGAGCCTGTCTTATGTCTTGCTTTGGCCAACAGAATGCAGCTGAAGTAACAGTATGAGAGTATCGAACCTAAACTTGCAGATCGCATGTTTTTGTTCTCTTTGTCTTGAAACCACACCATTGCCATGGTAACAAGCCCAGGATCCCCTGCTACAGAATCACATACACTGTGAGACAAAGATAAACTCCCATCTTGGAGAGTCTTAGACCACCTAGCCCCCAGCTGACCCACCAATTGACCACAGACCTAGGAGTGAGCTACTCAAGTCTAGGCAAGCCTGTTCCAGATCAGCAGAACCTCCCTGTCAACCCGTGAATTCATAAGAAATAATACATGACTGTTGTTTAAAGCTACCAAAATGTGAAGTTGTTTGTTATACAGCAATAGCTAACTGTTGTATGTGAGGGAAGGCAACAAAGGACTTGGCTGTGTGGTGGAAGTCAAGTATCCTAAAAAGGCATAATTCATTCACAGTATCCTCAAATTTCTGTGTTTCATGTAAGAAATCACTACTGCTGATGATGGGATGTTTTCAGTCTGTGTGTCTAAGTAATCTTCATTCAAAAGACTGATGTGTGACCTGCAGTTCTATCTACAATGAATAGAGCAATAAAGAGATAGAGAAATCAAATAGCAAAAAAAAGAATTCTGCTGTGCTGTTCTAGACACAGCTGCCCTAATAGAGAAATGTGCAGTTTCTACTTTCCTTGCAGTTTTTCGGTTCAGAATTACTTTAAAATAAATCCCAATGAAAGCAGTAATCAATTATGTCAAGAAGAAAACAAAGTTTGATCTGAAAATACTAACAGAATCTAACATTTTAGAAATAAATTACTGTGTCATGTCCTGTGGCAACATTGTATCAAATTGCTTAAAGATAAATTGTACCATCAACTCCTGGGTGTCTGCATGTGGATTATCCTTATTGTAGATTATCAAGGGCAAACATTTAATTTCAGGTTTTTATCCCTCTTCTCAGTGTATTTCTCTACCACCTTTCTGAGTACTATCAGTCATAGCATGGTAAGGGGACAGAAATTTAGTGAAATACAGTGATAATTCACTTATACTGCATTCTACAAGAATAAAGTGTTCAATATAAGCAAATTTACAAGATAGGCTAAAAGTTATCCAAGCCCCCTTGCTTTGTAAAAAAGCTGTAACCATTCTGATACAAATTTTGCTAGAACATATTTTACATTTTCTTTCATTATGAAACAGAATGTGCTTCACTCCTTAAACCTTTATTATACAAGGTACTTTAGTAGATGTTAAAAGGAAGCAAAGGTGAATCACACAGGATTCCAACCTTAAGTGGTTAACAGTTGAAGGAAAGAGAGTGGATAAAAGACATGTACATAGATGATTCTAGTTGTAAGGTCATGAGAATAGTAACAAAAAGTGAGATACGAATTCAAAGAAAATATTGAATGCCTTTAGTGACATGAGAGAAGGCTTTGTGGAGTTGGATCTTGAGAACAAGAGGATTGGGTCTGGGGTGAAGCAAGTGAGGCCCTTGCCCCAAGAGCAAAGTTTGTGGAAGTATCCAAAACTCAGCAATCAAGACATATAATATTTTAATGTATAATTTTTAAAGGCAAAATTAACGCAAAAATATCTATAGGGCGCCTGGGTGGCTCAGTCGTTAAGCGTCTGCCTTCGGCTCAGGTCATGATCCCAGGGTTCTGGGATCGAGCCCCGCATCGGGCTCCCTGCTCAGTGGGGAGCCTGCTTCTCCCTCTCCCACTCCCCCTGCTTGTGTTCCCTCTCTCGCTGTCTCTCTCTGTGTCAAATAAATAAATAAAATCTTTAAAAAATAATAAAAAAATAAAGAAAGAAAGAAAGAATGAAAAAAAAAATCTATAATGAACAAAATGCCAAAATTTTAAGGAAAGACTGGGGAGGTTACAGTACCATGCAAAGCCTTACTGGAGTCTGAGGCAAAAGGAAAAATCAATAGAAGACTATTTGGTTTGGTGACTAAAGAGCCCACTAACAAGGAAGTTATGCCATTTTCTGAAATCATAGTGTACTGTGAAAAGATAATAGTCCACTATGAGGAATGATAATTTTTGTGATCATTTGCCCCTTCTTACAATTTTGGGCACCACACCCTGAGTGGAATATCGAGAAGGTAGATTGCACATGCATCAATATCTTGCTGATAGGAGCAGATACTGGCCTCAGGCACTTTGTCTTCTAACCAGATAGTATTTTTAGATGGAATCTAAAACCTGATACCAACCATCAAGTTGTGAGTCAGAATGTTGGGTCAGAACTGTACTGCTCTAATAATAACATTAATGTGTTTTTCGCTACACTTTCTGCTAGAGACAGCTCTTCCTAAGCAGCCTGAGGCATCCATCTGCCTTGGGGGGAATTGAGATTGTTAAACAGGAATGCAAAGAAAAAGAAAGCTATAGTTTGGCCTCTGACTTGGAAAATAGAATTTTCAAATATGCAGCTAGACTTAAAAGCTGGGCCTTATCAAAACAACAGGAATTTCTAGGGGCGCCTGGGTGGCTCAGTTGTTAAGCGTCTGCCTTTCGCTCAGGTCATGATCCCAGGGTCCTGGGATCGAGCCCCGCATCGGGCTCCCTGCTCAGCAGGAAGCCTGCTTCTCCCTCTCCCACTCCCCCTGCTCGTGTTCCCTCTCTCGCTGTCTCTCTCTGTCAAATAAATAAATAAAATCTTTAAAAAAAAAAAAAACAGGAATTTCTAAATTCCCTTATCTCCCCTTTTAACCTGTCAAGGGAGAAGCTGACTCTATAGAGTCTCAGAGTGTCTTCCACAGTGAAGATAAGTATCCCATCCACATTCAGCCAAGGCCATGGGGTAAAGAGGATGCTCTAGGTAAAGAGGATATTATATACAGGAAATGGAAAGCCCAACACTTGCTGCTTCCCATACAAAGGGATTTAGGGAGGTGAGAAACAAAAGAGGAAGGGGATGATCTCTTCTGGAAATAGCATGTTTGAATCACTTCTCGGCCTTTTGGCTAAGATCAGGTGTGGAAATAGCATGTTTGAGAGTTGAAGGAAATGAAGACCAGAGGGTATTTTTCCAAATACAGCGTGAAGGCATGGGAAAACACTGCCTCACAGGCTGTCCTGACTCCAACTTCAGGGACAGCCCCATTAAAGTCAAACAAGAGTATGGCTAGGCAGAGCAAGAGCCGTGGTTGATTTTTTCTGAGTCAAAGGTGTAGAGAGAACTCGAAAGTTCTCCCATGGCCCCAAGAGGAGATAGAAAAGAAACTGAGATGAGAGCAAAAGGGCTTTCTGGAACTCACCATGGCAAGGGACAAGGTCACCACACAGCAGAGACCATGTGGTAAACTGCCTAAGTCATGACCACAGGAGGGTGTGCCAATGTGAACCATGGCAAGGCCAAATAGGTATGCCTATGGATGCATAGGTTATACAGTGGATGGTCACTTGTGGGAGACTTCCAGGTCCTGACCAAGCCAGGAAATTGTACTCTCGGTTACACACGCTACCCCTTTATCAATTTGTGTAATTCAGTCTATCCTCTTGGCCTATGTGGTAAGATGAGACCGTGTAGACAAAGGACAGTTCCACAAAGACCAGATAAGCCAGAAGACACCATGAGGTGGACACTGTCAGCGCTCTGCCCAGACCCTCTTGGATCCCTTTACAAGTTCTGCGTGCACCAACACCCACCCACGTACAATTCAAGTGTGCTTTCACCTCTAGTGCTTGCACCTGACACTCTCCTTTGGAGGGACACCATCAGGCTACCGAAGCAGCTTTATCCACCTGCTACCTAGAGCGAGGTACACTCGATAAATTTTCTAATGATGAACACACCAGTGAAACAACTATCTAGATCAATATAAAGGACTTTTTTGTCCCCAGCACCCTAGAAGCCCCCTGAGTACTCTCTCAGACACTACTTGGGAGCTTTTTTTTTTTTTAAAAGATTTTATTTATTTATTTGACAGAGAGACACAGCGAGAGAGGGAACACAAGCAGGGGGAGTGGGAGAGGGAGAAGCAGGCTTCCCCCTGAGCAGGGAGCCCTGTGCGGGGCTTGATCCCAGGACCCTGGGACCATGATCTGAGCCGAAGGCAGACGCTTAATGACTGAGTCACCCAGGCACCCCGGGAGCATTTCTTTAAAGAATCCTCATCTTGAGGTCTGCTTCTGAGAAACCCAACCTCAGACAGTGTGGACCCAAGGGTCCTTTTTCTTTGTCCTCACCCAAACGTCCAGAAGCCATTCTTGGGAAATGAGAGGCAGAAAAAGGAAATCCAAGAAGAGTCTAATCTTTTACCTGAAGGAATTATAATTAGAAGTTATACTTTGAATATCTTGAGTGATTAAACTGAAAAGAAACAGCTGAACCTGAGAAAGACTGAAATAGTAATTAGTGAGTGGACACTGTCATAGCTCTTCAAGGGCTGGGGGACCGTGAGGAAGGTCAAAGCAGATATAGAGAAATAAAGCAACTACCAGTCTCCCTGCATGTCTGATGCCAGGTGAGTTCATCAGGTGACCCCATCAGAGAGATACTACGTAAAGCACAGAACTCAGGGACTGACACATAGCTGTGCACCCACTGGAGGGGAGTTAGTCAGCACTGTCTTGTACTGTGACCCTAGACAAGTAATTTACCGTCTCTTGGCCTTTAAGTCCTCAACTATAAATAAAAGGAAAAGATGCTGAATTCTACGTGGTTTTCACATCAATGGTAATCTAATTATAACTAGTTCAAAGAATTTCCACTTTTACATCAGAAAAGGCAAATACTCATCCATATAAATGACCAGCATGGCATAGGTTCCAGCCTTAGAGAAGCCGTGATGGAGATGTCTAGGACAGGCTTTCTGAGGGCAAAGAAAGGGGTCAAGTTCCCCGGTGGCCTTCAGCTGCCTAGGACTCACAGGATGCTCTATGAGGAGGCAAGTCCATCCCTTGGTGGAATAATATGCTCAGCCGTCCCTCTGACAATAATCTAAACTCCTATCCTGTGGAAAAGACTAGGACTCGGTCAACTATAAGCCAATAGTTGGAGAGGGCTACTTTAAAAATACAATAATCTAAAATGCTATAGTGAAAGAAGCTGGGTGAAAAGGAGACTAGTGCTAATGAGTATCACACTGGTGAGATTGCTCCTACAGGTGAGTATTCAGTCCTGACATTGTCCAATTTTATAGGATGGTAAAACCCACCTCAACAGAAAAATGAATCCAAAGCTTCTCTGAGTAATACTCAAGACCATTCATGATCTGGTTCTTTATATTCCTTCAAAGACATTTCCCATCAATTCTGTGTGCTGTTGGGTCACAGACTATTGCTCTGCTGTTTCCCCACAACATGCCCTGTGTTTTTGCACCTGCTTTCTCTGCTTTGGACTTTTTATATATTTTATATTCAGAATTCCTATTTTGCTTTAAAGGATCACACTCACTTAATAGCCAAATGGGCTGGATCGTGTTTTTAAAGAATACAGCTATAAAAGACAGTTTGGGGGATAATTGGAGAATTTGAATATGGCCCAGATGTTAGATCATAGTAGGAAGTATTGCTAATGGTATAATGGTTATGTAGTAGAATGCCCCTACTTTTAAAAGATGCACATGAATTATTTAAGATGTAATGCTTGATGTCTGTAACTTACTTCCAAATGGATCAGAAAATATATAAGGAGAAGATAAAGCGAGTATAGCAAAATGTTAACAATCGTTTTATCCAAATGGTAGGTATTCAGATGTTCCTTGAGTTGTTTTTTTCAAACTTCCTTTATGTTTAAAATTTTCATAATGACATTTGGGGGGGTGGGGGGAACTAAAGTAAGTTCTTGGTGTTATCTTAAACCAACTGTAAGTAATATGTGGATTTTTTTTTTTTAAGAAGTTATGTTAGATGTTGTCTCCTCAGTAATATGATCTTCACCCTCTGCATCATGGGCTCACATCTTACCCCAGTACAAGTACCAGAATAAGGCATTCTTATTGACACATATACAGTAGGATAATTTATCACTATTTTTGGTTCTCACTATTTTTCCCCTCTCTCACTTCTCAGACGCAAGCAGGACTCAGGGGACTTTGGCCCAAAGTGCCAAACTTGGGAAAGAGCTTGTTAAACTATAAAGTCCTATTTTAAGTGTGTTTGGTCAAGTTACTGGTATAAAAAATTACTTCTATTAGAGTTTAGAACCCCAGCACTGGAAACTCAAGTAATCATGGACAGCTTTATGAAAAAAGTAGTAAAAAAGAAGAGTCTTGAGAAGAAAAAGCCAATTTGGATTTGGGAGAAGGTATTCCTGGTAGTATATAAATATGGAAAAGACAGAATGGCTGAAGTCTATTTGTATGGCAGTGAATGGAATTCATTCAGCATTCATTCATTCAGGAACTATTTATTGGTACCCGCTGTATACAAAACAATGTGCTAGGGACTTAGGATAAAATGGTAAGCAAAACAGACAATGTCTAATGTTCTAGATTAGAGGTCAGCAAGTCTCAGAGCTGTGGACAAAATATAACCCATGCTTATTTTTGCAGATAAAGTTTTATTGAAACATAGCCACATTCATTTGCTTACATTTTGTCTGTGGCTTCTGCACTACAATAGCAGGGTTGGGTAGTTGTGACAGAGACTTTTGGCCCACAAAGTCTAAAATATTTACTATTTGGCCCTTTACAGAAAAAAAATATGTTGACTCTTGCCTTAGATCATACAGTATTGTGTGGAGACAGATATTAGTTAAAGAACTACAAATAAATTAAAAGTGTAGCTTTGATAAATGGCCATGAGAATACATAATAAAGGAACTTGACCTATTAGAGGAAAAAGAGAAGATTCCCTAAGGGAAAAAAAAATTGAGGTCAAAGCTAAAGGTTGATTAGAAACTGACCAGATGAAGCAGAAAAAGAAGACCTTCTCAGGCACAGAGAATATCACAGGCAGAAGGCCTATGGGAATATGGGGAATTTGAAGGAATAAACCAACTTCACTGTGGCTATAGTTCAAAGCATGAGGGGAACATGGTACAGGGTGAGACTGGAGAGGTAATCAAGGGTCAGACAGCAAGAGACCCTGTAGCCCAGGTATGGAGTTTGTCTTTAAGCTGAGAGTGAAGAGAATCCATTGATCTATTTTAAGCAGGTGAGTGATGTGATCCATTACATTCTAAAAAGATCTCTCAAGCTTCCTGTGGAAGAGATAGCAGTGGTGTCATATTCCTCATTGCCTAAATCCCTACTTTATCCTGCTTTGTCCCTCAGAACCACAAAGACAGGGGGCCATGATTTTACTAAACTACCCAGGGACTTGAATGTTGTTGTCTCTGAACCTCAGGCCCCTTCCCATCTGCTGTGTCCATAGCTGCAGCCTGGGACTGTTTTTGCCTTCACCCAAGCTGATATTTCCAGGCTCATTTGGCCACAGGAGAGATAACCTGTGTTATACCCCAATGACCTGCTCGGACCAACACAATTGCCTTACACCATACCTACCCAGCATGGAGCTTCCCCTGCCTGCCTTACCCATTTCCTGCAATCGGTCCACTGCCAATGCACTGGGTGTGTGGAGTTTCCAGGCTCTCAAGTCTTGCTGGTGTGGTTGATGCAAATATTTATTCAGAGCTCCTGGCTCATCTGCTTTTACAATTCGATGGCTATCAGCAGACCCCGACACTACTGATTATCAAACACCTGCACCCTCCGCAACCCCTCTGACCACAGTGAATTGCTCTAGCACCTATCCAGTTACACAAACCAGGACTTAGAAATCATCCATGACACCTCTCTCTACCTCATGTCCAATCCATCACCACGTTCTGTCCGTTGTAGGCATAGCTCTCAAATTTGCCCATTTCCTCATCTCAATGGATCAGTTGACAAAGGTTTATATCTTGCTCACATTTCATGTCCATTGGGAGATAGCCATGCTCTGCTGCATGTTGTATTCACTCTGTGACCCAAGCTGATGGAGCAATCCAGTGTGGCAGATAACAAAGAACATGTCAACCTCTTACTGTTCGCAAATGCCCACGTCAAACATCACAGCTATTGGGAAAGAGTCTCATGTGTGCAGTCTTTTGACCCCCACTGAATCACACAAGGCCTCTGCTTGGCCTATAAGGCTTCCTTATCAAGAGATAAAGAGCCCACAAAGCCCATCCTGGGCTCATCACCTTGTGTGGAAATATCTTTCCTTGTTTCAGGCTCAGTGCTGCTCTTCTGTTCTGCTTAAAGTATATGCTTCAAATGGCACCAACTTCACTGTTATCTTTGTCCTCCATGGGAAAAGGACTGAGGGTCCTTCCTCTGCAGCACAAGAGGGCTGTGCCTAGGTGAACTGCCCTGAGCTGGCTGCAGGAGAGACCCACTGGCTATGGGGAACGAGCACCCACTATTCAAGGTGATCTGGCTTACCTCCTCTTTATATAAGTAAAGCATTTTTCCATCCAGTGTTTGACTTTGTTGTGTTTTCCTTGGCAATTCCAATACCAAGATGCCGTGGGCAGAAGCATTTAGAGTCCTCCCCTGGGACTGATAACCAGTGCATGGTGCTCTGCTCCCCTGGGATTGGTAACTGGTGCAAGGTCCCCTGCTCAACAACTACCCTCCCTCCACCACGTTATTGATCAAAGCAAATCACAAAGCCATGCTTGAGTTCAACAAGCCAGGAATGTCTACTCTTCTCTCAGGAAGACAAAATGCAGGTAGGAATTGTGAGCTGAGCTTCAGAGACAACATACAAGTCCCTGGGAAGTCTAGTAAAATCATGGCCCCCATTTTGGGGTTCTGAGTGGCAAAGCAGGTTAACAAAGTAGGGAATCAGTCAATGAAGAACATGACAAGGGATAGTCATTGAAAGTGGAGCACAGGTAGGGTGCTTGTCACAGGACATGAATTAAAGAGAAAAGAGATCAAAGTCAGGAAAATAGCCTCAACATGACCTATAGTAGTGGCAGAAATGAGGGAATAGGAGCAATTATGAAAGAAGAATTAACAGAATTAACAGTGCTCTCTCTCAGAACAGCACACTTCTGTCAGTGGCAAAAGGCACCAGCTTCCCCCCGCAGGGCACACAGAGCGCCAAAGGTTGGAGTTAGGGGCACCTGGGTGGCTCAGTCAGTTAAGTGCCTGCCTTTGGCTCAGGTCATGATCCCAGGGTCCCTGCTCAGCAGGGAGTCTGCTCCTTCCTCTCCCTCTGCCCCTCCCCCTGCTCATGCTCTCTCTCTCTCTCTCAAATAAATAAATAAAATCTTAAAAAAAAAAAAAGGTTGGAGTTAGAGATGGAAAAAGTTTTCCATCCATCCTCACAGATCTCAGATTGTTCTTGGTTTTGACCGTGTCTGTCTTTCCTTCCTGATGGTCTGGTTAACCTGTTTACCACAACTTCGGGCCCAACACCCTTAACAGCCCTGCCAGGTCCCACAGGGGTAAGTATAATTGCCTTACTAAGTCATGCAGAGAGGCTCTGTTTCTCCCCTTGATCCTGACAGAACAGGAACCTTGATACCTATTATGTGATGACAGTGCTTAACCTTAATGCATGGGGTTTTCTCTTCTTTTTTTTTTTAAAGAGAGAGGGAGAAGGGGTGGGAGGGGGGAGAGGAAAAGAGAGAATCTTAAGCAGGATCCACATCCTACGTGGAGCTCCACATGGGGCTCCATCTCACAACACTGAGATCATGACCTGAGCCAAAATCAGGAGTCGGATGCTTCACCGACTGAGTCACCCAGGCACCCCCGTCTTCTCTGTCTTTTTAAAGAATGTTCTTCATTACAAAATAAAGAGATGTGTCTGAGTGAACTCACTTGTAGAAAGTCACAGCTGTGATGGGGAAGTGCATGCCCATTTACTTTGTATCTGTTAATGCAGTCCTTATGTACTGACACATCTATATGCTATCTACTCAACCTTTCTCCCATGATTCATGCAGACAAAAACAGTTGCAGGAGACCTTGACCAAGGCCTCGCAGTGGGTCTTGCCAAAAGCATGGAAAATGTAATTAGTTCCTTCTTCTCACTCAGATTTGTCTCTCACTGCAGACATAATTCTTGAGGCTTCTCTCTGCAACCTGCCCCCCCCCACAGCAGGAGTTTCCTACTCCCGATTAGAAACAGAAGATGGCCAAGTTCAATGCTGACTTCTACTTCCTTTTCAAGAAGCTCTTATTTTCCTTCACCCTCCCTGGGTGTCCAATGTCTCTACACTCCAGCCCCCTACCATCAATATCAATGATAGTTTATGTTTCTCCCAAACAGTTACAGGTGTGACATGCATAGTTCACCCAGTATTCACCAAATTAGTGTACAGTACCATCCTATGACCTTTACATCAATACTGTGAAGACTCCATCTGCCAAATCAGAGGAATCCAGTTCATTCCAGAAGCTGCCCTTTCTTAACATGTGCAGAGAGACTCATTCATCTCATTCACGTTCTGGTGTTCTGGATCCTGTTGGTGGGGTGAGGGTGGGGGTGGAGGATTTATTGTTTGTTAATGGGACAGAAAGTCAGATATATTAATAAGAAGTCTCATGAAATAATTTGGACTAAGGTGTGGAGAGCTAAAATGGTCAGGCAAGCTCAACGAGGTGGTATCCTGGGACCTCTACTTCGGGCAAGCAGTGAAAGGAATTGTGGGGGGAGGTCATCCAGTCATGAATATATCAGGCCAGGGCTGTGGGAAATAACCAGGTCCAGGCTTCAGGATTGGTCCTTTAAAGAGGATGCCCACCAGCTGAATCCCAGTATACAAAAAGTCCTACTTGGGCTGATGTTCAGAACACGCAGATTGATAGGTAAAGAACAGTTGTTAACTGATGTCAGTAAAACTCACTCTAAGCTCTATCTATTGGTGAGCATAGACTGAAATGCATCACCAAGCTTGATTATGTTCAGTTCAGGAATAATTTTGGCTTGAGCCTACATATAGATTGAAGGCCATTAGTACCTGCTGCTAAGCAGAAAAGGCACAGCGAAGATATAAAGCTACAGATAATGATTTTTCTGTGATGGGTAATGGTTTTGATTAGTTCTCTAAAAGGGTTAAACATTCCAGTGTCAATCACTGGGGAAAAGGCAGGTCCTCAGACAAGAAAGTGGAAGTTAGGAGGTGAATTGAGCTCTCCTGCCCCCAATTTTAAAGGGAGAGGGTTTCTAGGCATGGGCTTCTTCCAGGTATATGCTAGAATGATTATTGACACCTTGAGAAGGACTTAGAGCAGGTCTGCAAGATCCGAAGAGCAGGCCATGTTTTAGACACCAGATATGTGGCTTCACAGTACTCTTAGTATTTGTTATTACTATCTGTTTCCTGTTGTTACCTTTCATCTGGCACAATGGTTCTCAACTCTGGCTGCACATTAGAATCACCGGGGGAGCTTTTAAAACTACCTCCCCTCTGAGCTGCACGTGAATAAATTTAATCAGAATCTTTGAAGGCAGGGCCCAAGCATGATATATTCAGTATCTATCCCAATCTATTTAAAGTGTGTGTGTGTATGTTTATATACATACACATATATATATAAAAATATAAAATCAGTGTATATATATATATATGAGATCTCTGAATATGCATTGTGTTTGTATATATAATCAGTGTGTGTATATATATAACCTATATATATACATATATATATGATCAGCATATGTAAGATATATATTTAATCAATACATTCACAAAAATGGTTATATATATTTATATATATACATACATATACATACATACATATGTGTGTGTGTTTAACACTCCAGGTGATTCTAATACGCAGCCAGAATAAAAACCTGCTTTAGTAACCTTTCTTGGAAGTATTCCAACCCTGCCTCAACTTTGCTACTGAGGCCATGTGAGGCAAATATGCAAAACCAGGATGATCATGACAGTGGTTTTATTGAGAAGAATATTAAATGAGCTGAGGTGGCTAAAAATTTAGGGTACAAG
The DNA here is from genome assembly GCF_011800145.1 of Mirounga leonina. Taxonomy (NCBI): domain Eukaryota; kingdom Metazoa; phylum Chordata; class Mammalia; order Carnivora; family Phocidae; genus Mirounga; species Mirounga leonina. The sequence continues at coordinate 24,378,637 of NW_023270268.1, forward strand.
ATCTAGTTTCCCCACCCTATACAAACATTGATAATTTCTATGCATATCAATGGTTTTCTAAAAGATAGACACAAGTTTTCTTGGAGTGACTCTGAAAATGACTTAATTTGTTTTAATAATTCTATGATAATATATTTTTAAATTTTGTTTTTACCAAAGGTTGTCAATATTTTAATGAAAAGAAAACGTGTCTAATGTTTGGTTTCCTGACAAGCCAAAGGATGATATTTAGGGGATGGTAAGTAAGAACCTCCTCAAAACATCTCAGCTAAACAACATGTATAGTTATCTAAGACCAGCCCTTCTCCCTTGCACTTTTCCACCTAAAGAATACTTATTTTTTAAATTTCTCATCCATAAGCCACAGTTTTCACTTTAAGTTTTCACACTGGTTATATTTTATGCAATAGATAACTATGACACAAGGTGAGTGGTTTTTGCTTAAAACTATCTCCTGATACTAGTTTATTTTATTGTAGGAATACAGTATATAATACATATAACATACAAACTATGTGTTAATCAACTGTTTATGTTATTGGTAAGGATCCTGGTCAGCAGGAGATTATTATTACAATAGTTTGGGGGGAACCAAAAGTTATATGCAGATTTTCAACTGCACAGTGGGTCAGTGACCCAACCCTTGTGTTGTTCAAGGGTCAAATGTATTGTGAAATAATTACCACAATAAGGTTAGTTAACACCCCATTACCTCACATACTTACCATTTGTTTTTTGTGTGGTGAGATCATTTAAGATTTCCTCTTAACAACTTTCAAGTATATAATACAGTTAGTTAGCTATAACTATTCATTGTTAACTGCATGCTGTACATTAGATCTCCAGAACTTATTTACCTTCTAATTGAAAGTCTATACCCTCTGACCAACATCTCCCCATTTCCCCCAGCCCCCAGTCCCTGGCAACCACCATTCTGCTCTCTATTTCTATGAGTTCAGCATTTTTAGATTCCACATTGAAGAGAACGTGTAATATTTGTTTTTTGTCTTTTCTCACTTAGCATAATGCCCCCAAGGTCCATCCATATAGTTGCAAAAGGCAATATTTCCTTCTCTTTTGTGGCTTATTTTCCAGTGTGTGTGTGTGTGTGTGTGTGTGTGTGTGTGTGTGTTTCTCTTCATCCATTTATCCATCAACAGACCTTTAGGTTGTTTCCATGTCTTAGATATTGTGAATAATCTTGTAATGGATAATGGGAGTGCAGATACCTCTTCAAGATAGTGATTCCATTTCCTTTAGATATATAGCCAGAAGTGGGATTCCCGGATCATAAGATAGTTCTACTTTTCATTTTTTTCAGGAACCACCATACTATTTTCTATAGGGGTTATACCAATTTACATTCCCAAAAACAGTGTACAAGGGTTCTCTTTTTCAAAAACATTTTTTAAATCTACTCTTTATTAGTTTAAAAATATCCATGAAGCCCCTTATACCATATACAAAAATTAACTCAAAATGGATTTTGAGTTAGACCTAAATCTAAGAGCCAAAAGTACAAAACTCTTAGAAGAAAACATAGGGTCAGATCTTCATGTTTAGATTTGGGGATAGTTTCTTATACATGATGCCCAAAGCACAGTCAACAACAACAGCACAGAGAGATAAACTGGACATAAAATTAAAAACTTTTTGCATTAAAGGACAAAACGAGAGTAAAAAGACAAGCTACAGAATGGAAGAAAATATTTGGAAATCACATATAGGATAGAGGTTTAATATCCGGATTATATACAGAACTCCTACAGCTCAACAACAAAAAGACAAATGAACCAATTTAAAAATGGGCAAAGGACTTGAAGGGACATTTCTCCAGGGATGATACACAAATGGCCAATGAGCACATGAGAAGATGTCCAATATCATTAGTCATCAGGGAAATGTAAATCAAGACCACAATAGATACGACTTCAAACTTAATAGGATGGCTATAAATAAATTAATGAACAAATGAATAAACAAACAGAAAATATGTGTTGGCAAGGATGCAGAGAAATTGGGCCTTTGTACATTGCTGGTGGGAATGTACAATGATGCAGTCACTGTGGAAAACAGTGTAAGGGTTCCTCAAAAAGCTAAACGTAGAGTTACCACATGACCCAAAAATTTCATTCCTAAGTATAGGCCCAAAAAGAATTGAAAACAGGGATTCAAGTAGATACTTGCATACCAATGTTCACTGTAGCACTGTTCACAATAGTCATAGATGGAAACAATCCAAGTGTCCATTGACAGATGAATAGATAAGCAAAATGTGGTATCCGTACAATGGAATATTATTCAGCCATAAGAATGAATGAAATTCTGACACATGCTACAACATGGATGAAACTTGAAAACATTATGCTAAGGGTAATAATCCAAACACAAAAAGGAAAATATTGCATGATTCTATTTATACGGAAAATCTAAAATAAGCAAATTCATAGAGACAGAAAGTAGACTAGAGGTTACCAGGGGCTGAAGAAAGGGGGCAGTGGGCAGTTATTGCTTAATGGGTACGAAGTTTCTGTTCGGGGTGATGAAAGAATTTTGGAAACAGTGGTGATGGCTGTACAACACAGTGAATGCAATTAATGCCACATAATTAATGTAAAAACGGTTAAAATGGCAGATTTCATGTCATGTATATTTTACCACAATAAAAATACTTTTTAAAAATCCACGAAACCAACTATTTTATTTACTATCTTCTCCCAATTCCCACTGTCAGATAAATGTCACTGAGATTAATAAGAAATGTGAAGTTACTTTTGATGAGAGTAGGAAATGCATTGCTAATTTATGCCAAAGACCAAATACAGATGTTGTCAAAGTATAAATATTACCACCACATGGCATTAGTTCACAGGACACTCAGGAGACCACCCTGAATATGGAACAAGGCTTCACAGCCCACTGATCTAGAAGGAAATATATTATGGAATATATATGCTCTGATTCTAGAAAGACAGATTTCCTTTTACCTTCTGATTTAATTTTCTCTTTAAGACAATCCTATTATATGTGGATTTATTATAGTTGAGATTAGTTTTTAAAAAGAAAATAAACACAGAAGGCAATGTGGGTTTGGGGTAAGAAAATCAATTTAATTTGTCATTATTCAGAATTGGTGTTTTAAAGAAGAAACCCATAAATTCTGACTATCGCATGTTTCTATATTGTAAACCAGGTCATCATAATACAGATTATTTAAATATTGCCAATAGATTCCAGTAAAATTTTGAAACATGGGAATACAGGTAACATTTTGGAATCACAGGTCTTTCTTTATGCCGAATATATACTTGAACATACAAAGAAACAATGTATTTCAAAGCCCATTAGAAATTCAGATGCAGAATTTCCTTTCATCTGATCATGTAGAAGTGGATTAATACAGATAATATGAACAGAGAAAAATAAAAAGATGTCATGTTGGATATTCAATAATCCATTACTCAAAGATAAAAGTTTTCTAATAGCCATTAAAAAGAAAATCAAAGAATATATAAATTTTAATTTAGCATAGCATTGCATCACATCATAGCTAATGGGAAGCTTCCAAAGCATCTAGCAACAGATGGATTACTGGTCATTTACTAAGAATTTAGAAATGCCAAAAGTAAAGAAAATTGGACTGCTCCAAAAATATTTTAAATAAAAAGAAGTTAAATTCCCCACAGTAACAACCTTACAGAGAACTGTTATAAATTTAGGCATTACTGAATAAAACTGCAGTTAAGAAAGCTAATTATTTTTATAGGGAAAATAAATTTTCCTGTGATAATTCAGATAAAACTGGTAAATGGATAACTGCCTTAATAAAAGGGAGAAAGAAAGCTCAACATAACAGCAATTTATACAAAACAAGGAATGATAATGAGGAAAGCGATAAGGAGTATCTGTAAGGCATATTACGAGTATATGAATCTGAGAACTTGGTGAGTGGGGTTGAAATTTGAAATTTCTTCTTAAATAAAAAGTTGTTTAAAGATGAAAGAGTATGCCTCCCTTGAAAGTGCGCATACAGAATCATCCAAATTTGGGGGAGGTCTGAAACAACCCGCCATTTCTTTCTTTTTTTTTTTTTTAAGATTTTATTTATTTATTTGAGACAGAGAGAATGAGATACAGAGAGCATGAGAGGGAAGAGGGTCAGAGGGAGAAGCAGACTCCCTGCCGAGCAGGGAGCCCGATGCGGGACTCGATCCAGGGACTCCAGGATCATGACCTGAGCCGAAGGCAGTCGCTCAACCAACTGAGCCACCCAGGCACCCGAACCTGCCATTTCTATTGCCACATTTCAACAATGTGAATGACTCAATCCCACTTTTAAGTCACTGCATTTTACCAAATTGCTCCTAAAAATTAGCCAGTCCTGTGAAAAATCATTTACTTACATTAGGCAGGACTCTCTTAATTATAAATGACAAAGACTAATTTAGGTTGGCTTAGGCAGACTAGCAGGCTAGGTTGGTTACCATACCTGGGCAAAAATATGAGTGCTGAACTTAAGGACTGGTGATCTTTATTTACCCCTGCCTGGATTTTCTTTCCCTTTCTTATCTCCAGTCTTTGCCTCTAATGTCTCCAGTTGGAGAGAATGAAGCTAAGCCAAGCCAAGCCAGGATTAAACTAATTAGAAGCAAGACAAAGAACAAGAAGGAAAGAGTGTCTTTATGGCAATGGAGTCCCCAGTTCCAAATGCTGAGATCCCCAATACCAAGCAGGTTTTTGAAACTCTTCTTCTGGTTCTGCTAGCTATTGCCAGATCCTTCAGATAAAGGCCCACTTTTGGCTCAAGCTAGTTTGAGTTGGGTTTCTGTCACTTGTAATGAAGAGCATCTACGCTTATATAATGTACCTCTCTGAATAGTGCTGGAGAACTGAATTCCTAGGATAGGAAACGCATGGGCAAGTAAATGTCAACCTAATAGTTTGGGATTTGTTACTAGAGGAGGGAAGGATACTGTAAGTGGGGCTCTCTAAGGGGCTGGTGCAAGTAATCTGTGAGGTACGAAAGTGGACAGAAAGTGAAGCAGGCCAAAATTATAGAGTTAAAGTAAAGAAAGGAAATGGAGTTAATGATATGGATATGTTATACTGGTCAGCAGAATTATTAGTTCCCATGCTCAACAAGCATTTACTGAGCACTGTTTATGAGCCAGGCACTGTGCCAGGTGCCAGAGAGACCAACAAGATGTAGGACACACACTCCTGCCCTCCAGGAGTTCCTATTGTGGTAGGGGACACAAGAGTTTCTCCCATTACAGTTCTACAGTTTTAGTGATATGGTCCAAAAAAGAAGATAAAGTAATTTTGGAAGAGATTTGTCCCAAATGGGAGGGTAAGGCAGAATTCATGCAGGAGTGACAATAACATGGATATTGACAGATGGGCATCCTTAGCACAAATAAAGTGGGAGGGTGGAGGAGAGAAAGAATGGGTAAACAGACACTCCATGTAGAGCAATAGCACAAGAGTGTGTGGACATCATTTTTGCCAGAATGATGGGTTTTGCCCGAAGATATAATGTCTTAAATATCAGGCCCAGGGATTTAGACTTTGCTGGGGCAGGAATGGAGCACCAGTGCAGGTGTATAAACAAAGTGGAGCCAGACTAATAAGACAATGGCAGATAGAATGAACTGACACTAGAAGGGATGGAAGTCAGGACAGTTCCTCAGAAGTCTATTAAAATGGTCCAGATGAGAGGTAATAAGTAAGTCATTTGAAAAGTCACTGAGGAAAAGGAGAAATAATAGTTTTGGAAAATATAAAGGAGGTAGGGCAGGCCTTGGCAACTGATGAGGCAAAAGGAAAGATGATGCCTGGGTTGTATGGCCACTAACTGGGCTGGGGGTGGAAAGAAGGAAGGGCAGGTTTGTAGGGGAAAAGGATGGGTCAGGCCATCTCAAGTTTCAGGTGTTTTGTGGCCATCCTCGGGTAGTAGACCAGGAAGCAGTTAAGCATTGAGACGCCAGAATTCCAAAGAGAAGTTGGGAACACAAGTTTAGATTTGGAAGTAGTCTACAGAGAGGGGGTAGTTGAGGTCAAGGAAGGGTAGGACAGAAGGAAAAAAAGAATAGGTCAAGAGACATAAAGAGCATTGACACAGAAACTGAGCATTCTTGTTTTATCCCTTGATCTCTTCTTCTGGTCAGATGAAGGCTGTTGTGAGGGCAAAAGGAGATAAGCCACACAAAATACTTTGAAGACTGCCTGGAATAAGACAAGTATTCAGGGAATGTTGTCCTGGAGGATCAATTGAGCAGATTGTTCTAATGAATGGGGTCTGTTAAATAAATAATTGCATATTTTCAGGGCAGGATATCAAGCTGTTGTCTAAAATCGTGCTTTTGAAGAATAGTGAAAGGACTTGGGGAAATGCCTTTAATTTAATATTAAATGGAAAATCAGAATACAAAACAGAAATTTTACTAAGTAAAATATGCAGACACATACACAACACTTGCAGTAAAAAAAATGTTCACAATGGTTATCTCTGGATAATGGGAATAAGAGGGATTTAAGCTTCTTCATTAAGAATTTATTTTTTTAAAGATTTTATTTATTTATTTGAGAGAGAGAGCACGCGAGCAAGAGAGAGAGAGAAAGATAGAGCACAAGGGGGGGGAGGGGCAGAGGCAGAGGGAGAAGCAGGCTCTCCACTGAGCAAGGAGCCCGATGCAGGACTCGATCCCAGGACCCTGGGATCATGACCTGAGCTGAAGGCAGATGCTTAACCAACTGAGCCACCCAGGTGCCCCTCTTCATTAAGAATTTAATTTAAATTTAATTTAAATACTTAAATAAGTTTCTTGTCCGTACTTTTATGGTAAGTAATATTTTACAGTCAGAAAACAATTTTTAAACAAAGAAAGTTTGATCAGTAGCATCAGATCATGTGGAAAGTTGAAGGAGGGAGGCTATTGCTCTTGGCCAGTTTTAGTACAATAGCAATGGTGGAAGCTACTTTAAAAAATATTGCAAAATATTTCATCTCTATGAAAATATTTAAAGAAATAGAATATTATCAACATGGTTGAACCTTTCTGTTTCCTCCTTTCTAATAACATTTCCTTTCTTTTCCTTCCGTAAGAGGTAGAGATTTTTCAGAATGCTGTGCTTAAAACCACATTGTGGAGAGTTAAATGAGCAGGTGGTGAAAGAATGGCGGCAGGGACCCTGGAAGGCTCCTGATTTGGTGGTAAAGTGGAGGAGAACAATAGGAAAATAGCTTGAGGGGAGTGCAGAGTGAAGGGAAGGTTTTTAATTTAGAAAAGAGCAGAAGTGAGCATGTTTCTGGCAGAAGTAAAGGAGCCAGATAGAGATTAAGGATTCAAGAGAGATGGGAAGCTGTAACTAAACAATCCACTCTCAAAAAGGTAGGAATGATTGAAATAGGCACTTTGGGGGAAAATTCAGCTACATCCTTGAATGATCCATTCTAATCATTAACACAATTCCATTCATTCAATTTAATGTGTTTATTTTCCTTGCCCTTCATATATTCCTTCAGGCTAAAATATATGTTAACGTTAGCATAAGCCTTTTTTAAGCAGAAAAATCCCATTTGAAATTTTATAAAAGCAAAGAAATGGTTAAAATTCAACAAAACATTAGCTGAACACACAGAGAGAAGAACGTTGCTGCGATTCCTTGAAGAATTGAACCCTGTAAAAGAGACAATTTCTTCATTTTTATTTCAAATAGTGCCACAAGCATAAATCAATTTGTGGTCTCATTTTTACATTATTATTGAAAATGAATAAAAAGAGCTACTTGGCTGTTCAAGATGTTACTCTATTTTCCTCAACAAGATAATGCAATAATACCCAAATTTTAACCAACAGAATGAGTTGGGTTATGGAACAAATTATTCATAGAGATAGGACTCGCCTCATAAAAGTAGACTCTCATGAAACAATATGAGCAAGGTCTGAGTATTATTAGTTGCGCCCCGAATATCTCATTCCCGGTTCTGATGATGGTGAAATACATTGACTCAGCATTTGATAATATTAAAATGGCTCTATGCTTTTGAAGACTTTAAAGGATCTGATCTCAAGAATCCATTTACAATATTCAGTTGGCATGCCTACTTATATACTTTGAAAACATTTATTGAAACTAATTAGCATTAACCTGTATTCTTTATTTAAAGGATAAGGTGATCCAGGATAACATCTGTCTCCATAACTATATTCACCTGATATTAAATTGCTTTTGTACATGTTTTAGGCAAAATAATAATATATTAAAGTATTATGAACTCAGGCGGCATCTCATTATTTACCACTGAAAATTATTTACCACTTAAACTATTTAGAATTTTCTTTCATCTAAAAAATATAGGGGCACCTGGTCATCTCAGTTGGTAGAGCATGTGACTCTTGACCTTGGGGTCCTGAGTTCGAGCCCCATGTTGGGTGCAGCAGAGATTACTTTAAATAGTTAATTAATTAATTAATCAAAAAATAAAATAAAATGAAAATAAAAAACATAAAAAGTGTATTATGGTTCTGTTTCTGAGAGATATCACATGGACATATGTTTAAGTCTCAATATTTTATGTTAAGAAAAATAAAGTCACAGACAAGTCTCTAAAATTGTTTTCAAGATGACTCATTTATTAATTGAACAATATTATTTATACATAATTTTCATGATTATACACATATTTTAAAAAACACCAAAATTTTCCTATATGGGGAAATATTATTATTCTCATCTTCGTAAATATTTTGAACATATTTCCAAAAGAAAAACTAAAATTCTTCTCAGTGAACTACCATGGCTCTTGGGTAAGTTATTTAACCCCTGAGCTTAAACCAGCACTCACAAACAGCCTCCTTATCCATAGCTGTCAGTCATGCACTTGTAGGCACCCCACTGATAGATCATCACACCCATAGGAAAAACTCAGTCATCATTGACTGTGAAGGACTTTGTGAATACATATTGATGACTGGTGATTCTCAAACTCTAGCAGGCATCAGAATCACCGGCAGGATTTAAAAACAAATTGCCCGGCACCAACCCCAGAGTTTCTGATCCCAGTATGCCTGGGGTAGGACCCAAGAATCTGTATTTCTAACAAATTCCTGAGTAATGCTAATGCTGCTGGTGTATGACCACACCTGGAAAACTAATGTGAACAATCCATTCAAATGTACATACCTGTAAGACACACTCAAAATGACAATGCCATTGATTTTTGAGGATTTCTTATCTACACGGGCACTCACTTTTCCTCAGTATTTTGTTCTTTCGGATGGGTTCTAATGTTCATCTCAGCCAGGAACGATGACATAGGAATTAAAGGGTGTCCTGAAGGATTTACAGTTTAGCATACCTGTTGTCTCATTCTCTTCCTTTCTGCAGTTGACCCAAGTCCCTGGGAAAAGCCAGGTGTGATCTAGCCTCTGACCACATAGCCATCCTAAAATGGAGTAGATTTTTTCTCTTCTTTATGGACAGGAATATATGTTTGTTAGAAGACTCCAGTGACATTTCCTGCATGGAGATTCTATTGTTCTCTTAATAGGAAAGAAAATTGTGGGCTTTTTGTAAGCAAAAAGGATGACTTTGAAATCAATGGACCAAGCCAACTTTGTGTTGAATCTGAACTCTGTGTTAGTCAGTTTAATACAAGCAACACAAATATTTCTAGATATTTTTAACAAAAAAGAGATTTAACATGGGGAGCAAGATGCTTGCAAAATCATTTGAAAGAGTTGGAGTATCAGGCATCAGGAAGCCTGATCTAGAAATCAGAAAGCTGTTTCCCAGTACTGTATCTCAGCACCCATGAATCTGGTGATCAGACACTGAAATAGCAAATCTGGGCACCTCAACTCCCTTTAGATACATGTCTCCATTACTTCGCTCTTCAAAGAAAACAAATGGCCTTCACCTCATTTCTGCCATCCAAAGCTAGGACACTTGCATTTAATGGATTGAATACAATTTGCAGCCAGAATCCAAGTTGCAGTTTTTAGATTTCCAGCCTTTGCAGTATAGGAAGATCCACTAAGATTAAGGACAAATGCAGAACAAGCTGATAAACGTGCTGACGTATTTTCATGATGATTATCTACTACCATATGAAAAGGTCCTGATTTATGCTGGTTATCTCCTGTTCTTCCTTCTCCTCCTTCTCTTGCACACACACATGCACATATACACACATATAGTTGAGCACAGCTAGGCATGTATCTACCTTCCTCATTTCTGTAAATGGGCTTCACTGTCCTTTAGTTCATAAATCCTTGCATTAATTTTTATTCATTTAATCACAAAGTTTTCAAATTGGAAGAGACCTAGATCATCTAGGCCTGCCTCCTACTTTTCATATGAAGAAGATAAGGCCAAAAGACATGTGACTAGTAAGTGGTTGAGCCCTATCCAAGTCTACCATCCTATTCTCCTTCCACAAAATATACTCTTTTGTCACTGAACTGTGCTGATTGTTCTTTTCAGGTCCCTTATTTTCATCCCTTCATCTCTCTCTCTCCTGACACCATCCTAGCTGCTGAGTTAATATTCAGCCTTATTCCTCTGCTTCATCAAACATAGATTTAAGCAAGACACCTTGAGACAAAATTCCTGCATTTCTCCACTCCAACCTACCCTATATTCTGCCACCATCTTCATTCTCTGAAAAATCCTTCACTTTGGTATCCCTTACTTTTTTTTTTAAGATTTTTGTTTAGGGGCACCTGGGTGGCTCAGTCGGTTAAACGTCTGCCTTTGGCTCAGGTCATGATCCCAGTATTCTGGGATAGAGCCCCACATCGGGCTCCTCTGCCCCCTCTCCCTGTTCATGCTCTCTCTCTCTCTCAAATAAATAAATAAAATCTTTTTCAAAAATTATTTTATTTATTTATTTGAGAGAGAGAGACAGAGATAGCAAGAGAGAGCACAAGTGGGGAGAAGAGGGAGAAGCAGGCTCCCCACTGAGCAGGGAGTCCAATGCGGGGCTTGATCCCAGGACCCTGGGATCATTACCTGAGTCAAAGGCAGACGCTTAACCGACTGAGGCACCCAGGCACCCCAGCATCCCTTACTTTGATTGCTAAAACAGCTAATGTTGCTGAGAGGATGAAGTTCAAATTCCTTAGCCTGGCCCACCAGCAGCCAACCCCTCTTACCTTATCCAATTTCACTCCTGTATGAGAGGATTGGAATCACAGCCACTTAATGGTAGGCGTGTATTTTAAAGTACCAGGAGGAACCAAGAACAAGAAGTGGTTAAGTATTTGGCCAAAGACATAATTAAGGATCAGATTTGATTTTTTGTTGTTGTTGTTCAGGTCAAGAAGGCCTGCCAATCAATATATATGGGAACTTGGAATAAGGTACAATTTAAGGCCTAAGCAGAGGAATAAGGCTGAATATTAACTCAGCAGTGATGGAGCACAAAAATGCGGGGCTTTGAACCAAGACCTAATTTTTATGTAAAATTCCAACACTAGTGAAAACACTTTGAAGCCTGTTACTTAACCTCTTTGAGATAACTTCCTTATTCCTATAATGGAGATAGCATTTGATACCTGGTAGGAGCATTGTTAAAAGTAAATGAAATAACATGTATGAAATAATTCAGGAGAGTACCTAGCATTTATTAGGTATACATTCTTTTTCTTATCTTTTCATTCCTTTATTCATTCATTCTACAAATATTTATTCAGCAGCTACATTGTGCAAGTACTATTCAAAGAGCTTTCCAAGTACTGTGCATGAATACAGTGAGGAACAAAACATGAAATCCCCGACCTTATGGATTTCCAAAGTAGTGGAAGACACAGACAATAAATAAGTGAGCCTAAATAGAATTACAAATGGGGGTGTGTGCCATGAAGTTAAAGAATAAAGGGGTCTAAGAATGACCAGCAGATGGGACCAAATTTAAATTGGGGGTGGTCAGGCAAGGCCTCTCTCAGGAAATGCCATTAAAACTGAGGCATGAATGGGGTGCCTGGGTGGCTGAGATGGTTGAGTATCTGCCTTCGGCTCAGGTCATGATCCCAGGGGCCTGGGATCGAGCCCTGCCTCAGGCTTCCTGCTCAGTGCAGAGCCTGCTTATCCCTCTCCCTCTGCCATTCCTTCTGCTTGTGCTCTTTGGCTCTCTCTCTCTCTGTCAAATAAATAAAATCTTAAAAAAAAACAAAA